>NC_081180.1:91038880-91209228 GCF_029867415.1 Vicia villosa | reverse complement strand
AAAATCGTGTTATCACATAGTGCCTGGATGTGCCTTTATGAGTGGACTTGAGAATTTCCCAAGCATCTTTTTCCACAACACATGTCATAATCAATCTGAACAGGTGCTTATCAGCTCCATTGAGTATGACATTGACAACTTTAGAGTTACAAAGATCCAATTCATAATTTTCCCTAACATATCCTTAACACTACGATTCTCCCATCCTGACACACTTCCAAATTCTGCTATCCATTATTTCTAGAATGCTATCATTCTAACTGTCCCAGAGACATAGTACCAATTGAAATTTTGGAACATTTTAAAATATGTCAATAGTGATGTTCCTACATCGAAATGTAATGTTAAGACAGATGTTACGACATCTGCTGACTGACAGAATACAATAAACCAAAATGTAAATTATGAAAACCCTCTAGATATGAAATCCCTCTATCACTTTCTCTGACCAATCACTTCAGTGATAAAACAGTCACAATCCCAGTGACAATAACTAGCCACAATCCCAGTCACTAGTAACCAAAACAAAGAACCAAAACAGAATATTACACTTCCGATACAAAACAACTCAGATTTGCTTAACAACTTTCATTAATAATAATACTCAAATCTATGCTTAAAAGCTTCAAGAGTGAGAATAATAACTTGATCAACAATCAAGTAACAATCAGTCTACCTCACTGTATGAAAAGATACATGGGTGACTTTCAAAAACACAAGAGACTCTAAAGACCTAAGACTTTAAGCTTCCTCTAATTTTACAATTGTGAAAGAATTAATTACATTAGGTTTAGGTATCCCTTTAAATACTACTCAGCAGTCCATGGGCTTCGAAATCTTCACCTAGATATTCCTTGATCCACAAGCTGAGAGCTGCACCAATTATGCAGAAAAATCTCCTTAAATCTTGGAACAAAACATTAAGTTTCCTAAATTTTCTCATTATCCAATTTTAGAAACTTATTTTTAGTTGGAGATCAAATTACTTGTGCCAGATTAAAGCTTCTTGACTTGCAAAAACAAGTGAGACATATCTAAAAGGAATCTCACTAAATCAATTTAAATCTGTCACGAATTAAAACAGCATGTACTTATGTTCTGGTACAGCATGTCAGAACATCTGTCTTCAATGAGCCTGACCAGTATGTTAGAAAATCTCTCCCTACATCTTGTTGTGAACCATGTTTTAGAAAAAAATTGCTAGTCCTAAAACTATGGTACTAACAACTTTGATAGGCGTTGACGCAACCGGAGAACACGAATTTGGGAAAATTTTCATCTTTAAATTCTCATTATTGGCTGAATATCTTACATCTGATTAATACCGAGCCATATGTTCGATAGTGGACTCATTGGTATCCCTTGCAAACTTAATGAACTTGGGGATTTTCCAACCCCTTGGTAGTTCAGACTGCAATACATAATCAGATAATGCAGAGACAAAATTTGGCCTATGTAGGCCAACATTAAGGAAATTCAGGGCCATGATTTCCTCGACCACGTTGGCTATGTTGTTTTACCCCCCCCCCCCCCCCAATTGTTTTGTTGAACATTTTTAATGACTTGGTCTGCATCTTGATTCCTATTAACTAAGACCACCTCTGAGCCATTTCTCCTTACATCATCCCTAACTACCTTAGGTATAGGATCGACTTGTTGGGGAAGCACTTGTTGTTGCCCTAGATTATTAGGCATCCATGTATTCTTTCTCTTGGATAAAAGTGAACTTGTAGTCAAGGCTGGCATACCTTGATTACTAGTGTTTTATTAAGCAATCATGAGTTTAGTTCGCTTAAGATATTAACTAGAAAAATCTCAGACAATTTGTGTAGAAAAAATACAATAAAAAGTGTTTGAGAACTGGATTTAAATGTTTGTATAAAGACAAATTGAACGTAAATTTTAACTACAATATGCTTTGGATAAAGATAATAAACCAAAAGTACAATAAATAACAATAAAGTAAGATGTTTCAATTAAGGAAACTTGAAAAAGTAAAAGACAAGGACACGTACTCATACTTTTCCAACAAACTATTTCGTTCCGTAATTTGGGTACTTCAATTCTATAGAGAATAAATGAGATTTTTGTAACCAAGATTATATGCATGAACCTGCATTATATACTACTCTAATGATCACCATCGACAACAATTATTTCTTCAGCAATCGACACATATCTCCTAACGTTTGCGTCAGACTCTTGATTTACTTCCTTGTGTCTCTCTTAATTAAAAACTCCTACAAACTATTCGTCATGTTGGTAACTACCTTTGAACTTCCTAACTGCCTTTAATAGTCTTTGATTAACTTCCCTAGCATTGTAGAGACATCCATTTCTTAACTAACTTTTAGACTAAAAATTATCTAAGTCCTCAACCTCCAATTAGCATGTCGAACTCGACACTTTCTCAAAGGTTTGATTTATGTAAATCTTTTTGAGATTCTAGACAAGTTTTGAAGAGAGAGTGATCTTAATCTTGTGGATTTGTTCCTGAGACTCCTCCAAACTAACATGTTAGTAGAATCTTTCAATCAACTTGAATAGTGTTTCGAAGTCTTAATCTCTTCATACTTAGTATTTTTAAACATTTTTATCATCTTTCTTTCAAACCCCTTAGCTAGAATTTTCAGACTAACAATTGCATAAGCATTCATGTGTAAATTATGTAATGTTGTATAACTCTAAGTAATGTTGTATAATTATGATATTGATTGTGTGTTGTGATTTATGCTACCCTTTAATGCTATTATACAATAGAATTGTAGAATGTATCCTCACCTGTTTGTTTATATGTCTCCATGGTTGAATCTATGTGCAGGATATCCTCATATCGAGATTGAGGAATATTGCAGTACTTTTATCGAGGATGGTGTATAAGACCTCTTCAATATTTTTCTTTCATGTTATTGTTTGATAAACTATTAAGTCAGCTAGTACGTTTGGTTATAATAAAAGCTTTGGTATTGTAACATCGGGGGTCGGGATTCATGTTATATATATATATATATATATATATATATATATATATATATATATATATATGAGGGATCAAATTACACCTACACTCACTCATAACTTCATTTTGAATTAATATTTTTTTTAAAAATCAACCGTTGAATTGAAACATAATATCATATAGATCATATAACGTTAATTTCGATGTAATTCATTGACATAGTAAATCATCATAGATTAATCTCAAATTTTATAGGTATGATGTATATGATAGTAACTCGTGGTGTAACTCTTCGAGTGTAATTTGATCCCTCCTCATGAGAAAAAATTTGTTATTTTGTGTCAATGTGATACCTTGTTTGTTATAAGAAATAAACAATCTGCAATATTATGTCTTATATTTTATATAAAAAGAAGAAAAAAAAGAATTTGAGTTTTCGGGTGTCACATAGTAGGTATCACAATCGGTTTATCCATCAGGCCTTGTATGTTATGAGTCTACTATGCCCTTCTGTATATCTTCAATTAAGCCTTCTAAATCCTCTAAAACATTTACCTTTTTAAGGTGTTCTCCCAACCTAAGTGCGCAAACAGTGATAACATTAAAAGTGTCATAATCCACTCACTATAACAAATAATATTTTTTATGACGAAGCTTTCACCATGTACAATGAAAAAACCGCAGGTACATGTGACCGGAGCACCTTGTTTAATTTAAAAAGTAATAATAATGAATCTGTTACCTCAGATTTAAATAAAAACGACATAAATATATGCTCAGAGTTTTAGGTTCGATTCTCAGCTCCTGCTATTTAATGTTTTATATGGAACTAAAATGGAATCTTAACCTTTTTTAGATTTTACGACGGATATGTTACCTCAATTTTCTGTAAAATCGAGATAAAAACTCCCTAATTTTTTTTGCAACCGAAAAGGCGCCTTTATTTTTTATAGATTTTACATCGGCTATGTTACCTTGGTGTTTTTGATTAAGCGCGATAAATACTATTTTTATTTTTATTCCCTTAATGTCTACCTAATTCAATTTCCGAGCCCTTACGAAAGAACAATGCTTCTCCATCCAACGAAAGAACACTTCTTCTTGAAGGAGCCCTAACGAAAGAACACTAATTCTCCACCTAACAAAAATATTCTCTCACCATTAATCTAAAAACTCTTCTTTTTTGGTATGTTATTATTGTTCTTTTTGTTGTTGTTGTTGTTGTTCTCCATCACTGTTGTTCTTGTTGTTTTTATTGTTGTTGTTATCCATTATTGTTGTTCTTATTATTCTTCTTCTTTTTGTTGTTCTCCATTATTGTCGTTCTTGTTCTTGTTGTTCTCCATTACTGTTGTTGTTGTTGTTAAGAGGTTTTATTTTATGAATCGTAGCTAAGCCTCTTCGCTATGTTCAATTCTTATTCAAATTTTGTGACAATAACTTTGGATTGTTTTAGGTTTTGATTTTGGTGTTTTGGATGATTATGCAAACGCCTATTTTTATAAGAAGAAATCTTGGTTAACGTATAAAGTGCCTTGAAGACTATGCATCAAGAATCTGGGAAAGACAACAAGAAGGAATATGGGAAAGACAACAAGATGATTTAATGTAAGTTATAAATTCTATGTTTTAGATTTTGTGTATGAAGCATTAGTGTGTCATTCACATATCCTTTATTTTTGTTTTGCTGCAATTGTTGTTCTCCACTAGTGTGTCATAGGATGAAAGCTGATAGATTAGTGTGTGTGAGAAAGTAGTTCTTGAATTCCTTGAAACCATAGAATAAAAGCATTAAAATAGTTGTAACCCTAAGTTGAAAGATAAGAAACCATAGAATAAAACTTTCATTATAAGTAAACTTACAAAAGATCATTTTCTTATTAATCATATCTAAATCCTCTGACTGAGAGAAAGTTCGACCAAGTATTATCTGCTTCATCATCATCAGAATTGCTAATGACTTGAATTTTCACTCTTCTTCTTTATCTCCTCTTCCTGAGAGCTATCCTAGGTCTCAAAGGTTTGGTGCAAGGTTTCTTTCAACGACTTGGACCTCTACAGCCACAACAACTTATGTTCTCTCAGCATTTGATGAAGTACTCATTTTGTGTTTTGGTTCTTACTCTTCTCTGATTTCTTTGGATGACGTTTCAGCAGAAGTACCCATTTTGATTCTTCCTCTTCTCTGATTTCTTTGGATGAAGTTCTTTTTGTGTTTTTGTTCAAAGAGGTTTTCTGCTTTTATATTGGTTCTTCTGATTCTTCCTCTTCTCTGATCTTTGAAAGTAAAAAAGCCAAAAGATTTAACGCATGTCAAGTTTCCTTCTAATTATTGCTTCTATAATTCTCCATATTTTCTTCTCTTCGTAGTTGGAAAGATCTTCTGGTTTACTAGCTAGTTACCTCAAGCTGTTGAATGATTACATATTTTTTCTTAACAAATTTCTTTTTTCCTTCTTTGATATTCCTTCCATTCCTTCTTACGCGTAATTTGATGTAATGATGTGTACATTTTAGGTTGTTTGGTTCCTAAAAGAATTGTGTCATTGATGTTATTATTGTTCTTGTTGTTGTTGTTGTTGTTCTCCATTTCTGTTGTTCTTTTGTTCTTGTTCTTGTTGTTATTCTCCATTACTGTTGTTCTTTTGTTCTTGTTCTTGTTGTTCTCCATTACTGTTGTTCTTGTGGTTCTCCATTACTGTTATTCTTGTTGTTGTTGTTGTTGTTGTTGTTCTCCATTACTGTTGTTCTTCTTGCTGTTGTTCTCCTCCATTATTGTTCTTGTTTTTGCTGTTATTCTTCATTACTATTGTTCTTGTTGTTCTTCTTCTTGTTCTTGTTTTTCTCCATTACTGTTGTTGTTGTTAAAAACATTGATCTATTACCTCGATTCTTCAAAATACCGAGTGTTAATATTGGGTGCACCATCGAGTTTTGAAAATAATAAAAATGATGATGTTGGGAATCAAATCCATGTGCAGTTAACTTTACCCCTCGACGTTTTAATATTCGAGGTCATCAGGGGTAACTTTTCATGACGCCCTTCGTTACCTCGCTTTCGCAGCCGAGGTCAAACGCATTTTACGTCCGACGCTAAATGTGTTTTTTGTAGCAGTGACTATAAATTTCAAGGCTATGATTCTATCTCATATTCTTTTCACATACACGTCTTCTTTCACTCTTTGTCCAAAATGATTCGCACCCCATTTTTTGATCTAATTTGTCTAGTGTACCAAAGCTTAAATCCCAATTTCTCTAATTCTTTTGCCTTTTCACTTGGCCATTTAGCTTCTTGTAAGCACATGATTTTGATCTTACTCCTAACCATAGTTTCAACTATTTTCATAGATTTTTCAATGACTGTACCTATATTCCACAGTCCAAAACGAATCCTACGCTCTTGAACTAACTTCTTTTTCCACACTCTTCCATGAAAATATGAGAAAACTTATTTATTTTTCAGTGCACCCAGACAGCTATGCAAAGATCTTGCTTTTTTGACAGAGTACTCGAGCAATATAGTTTGTGAATTAAAAATATTAAGATACAACAAAAAATTTCTAAATTCGTGTCTTTTTTCAATTAGATTTGATATTAAAAAATCACAAAATTTGTAACTTTTATATAGTTCAAAAATCATTTCAATTCATGATAAATTAATCATAATCCCCCAAGTATTTTGAAAATTAAAGGATTTTAGTAAGAGAAAATTGATAATATTTGAGAGTAACTAAAGGTACTTAAGTTAACTCGAAATATCTTGATGATAAAATCAAAATCACATTTAGTCTAAACTAAAGGGAAAATAAACTATTGAGAAGGAATCAAACTCTTTACACTAATTAAAGTTTCCAACATTCACACACTACAGACACCAATATCACTTAGGTTAGATACAGTGGTCTAAACAAAAGGAAGAATACTCTAATAAATAACATAAAGAACTTTAAGATAGTCTTCTCCGAATAGTAGGGTTGTTGTTTATTGTTTTTTTTCTTCTTTCCAGCTACACAATAATTAGGATCACTCCTTTCAAATATATATCGTGTAATCAAGCAAAGATCTACTATAGACAAAGATCTGAATTGGAACAATTAAGAATTATTAAAGGGGATAAAAATCTGCCCGGAAAATGGCCGAAGATCAGAAACAGCATAAAATATCAAGTACTTTGGTCAATGATGAGAAGAAAATCATTCGTAAGGAAGTTGAGAAACAAAGGAGGATGCAAATGTCTATTCTATGCTCATCACTCAGCTCTTCACTTCCTTTTCACCTAATTAAGGTCTTTCATAAACTTAGGTTTTTTCTCTCTTATTAATTAACATCATGTAATAATAATCTTAATATTGTTTTAGGGAAAGCGTTCAGTATCAGATCAAATAGGTGAGGCAGCAAATTATGTTCAATTTCTGAAGGAGAAGGTTAATGAACTTGAAGTGAAGAGGGATAAGCTCAAAGAAATTATTAGTTCAAGAATGATTGAAACTGCAAATATTGAATTATCAGCAGATCCTTCAAATATGGTGAAGTGTGTCAACATTAATCAAATTCCAGATGGGGTGGAAATTGTTATATGCCTTGGTTTCGAGGATTGCGGTTCGCGTTTATCAGATTTAATGAAAATAATAGTTCAAGAAGGATGTGATGTTGTTCACTGTGTTACCAACCATGTTAATGGGAAGATATTTCATACTATTAAATCCGAGGTACAGTAGCTAGCTAATTAACATTTAACCTATTTATTTAATTTTAATATGTCTGTTAATCACTACTCTAGTCTACTCTAGGGTATATGAATCTGAGTTTAAACAATTTTACTTATGTGCAAAAAATTTAACTAATAATGAGCATATTAATTATTGAATAGGTGGAAGACTTGACACACTTTGATCTTGCTAGGCTGCAAAACAAACTGGATCACGCAATCTTATTGTCAAGGTAGTCATGTATAGCATGTCATGAGGAGAGAACCAAGTGCTATTTGTGATATCAGGACTATACATAAAAATATGATCAGTATTTTCCTTCTTTGATTAACTTGTACTTGTAATGTCCGTGCATTTGATGCCAAAACATTTCTTACTAAAGTCAATATGTGTGACTATGATTAGGATTCTCAAGCGGCCTTCAGTTGATTTGTATGTAATGAATGTTAGTACTGGTGTTTCATATTTCTAATTTCTTGCCTTAGCCTGATGCCTAAGATCATTAGGTTTACACACCTACTTTATTTCTCTTTGACTACTTACTCATCTATGTTTGATCCGTCTTTTTTTTCACTTTAACTTTAGTACTTATTGAAAGATAGGAAGGATGAGTAAAAATAATAGAAAGAGTAAAAATAATAGAAAGATTATGGTTGAGAATATTTTAGAGTCTTTGTTTTTCTTCATAACACAAAAAATCTTCTAATTTAAGAAAATTCAAAATTTAAATTGAAAATATAACTTTTGTTGCTATAATATTTCAAAAATTAAAAATAAATTAATGATAAATATTATTTTATCATTCTAAAAAAATCTTTTTTTTCAAAAAATATTAAAAATTTCTCTATATTTTGCTAAAAAAATTATTTTTCAAAGTCCTTAATTCCCCTCAAAACTCCCCAACAAAGTCTTAAAGAATTAGTTCCTTGACTTTTTTTAAATTTCTATTCAACCAAACGGGTTGGTGGGAGAGATTGGTCAGGTGCAAAACAAGAATCTTTTTTTGTATTTGAGGTAGAGAAGACTCTTCTTTCTTCGTGAGTTATGTTTGGTTGATAAATTTCTCTTCATGCTTCATCGTTCTACTCTTTGTGCATCGGGATAAGTAGAATTGGAATCATACATGAGATGTGGTGTTCTCTATTGCCCATGTGTCTCGTGTTAAGTTAGGTCTTTTTAGCTTTTTTTCTTCTCATTTGTATGAGAATTTGATTCTTCTATTCATCAGGGTTAGTTGGGATCCTTCAAAGGTGGTGATTTTTTCTTGGCAACTTTTGCTAGATAAACTTTTATTTTGGATCAGCCAAAGGTCCAATTGACTAAGATCCAATCCATTTCGAATTCATTCTACTCCACCCAATATATAAAAACAGTTCACATGCGAAGAGTAATAAGGTACAATCTCTGATTTCCACTAACATTATACTTATTTAGAATCTTGAATTAACTTGAGTGTTGGTGTGCTAACCATGCAGGTCCATCTCGTATCACCGTAAAGGAGATCGGAGAGCCACTGTTCAAGACCACCACTTATCCAACTATCTTCATATTTTGTTCCTTCTTGGCGCTATAACATTCATATTCGGTTCTTGAACATAAAAGTGGTACCGTCTATGGATATCGAATTTTGATTCCTTTATTTTCCAAAAAAACCGCGTCCGCTTCGCAAAACCCCATCAAACAAACTCTGAAATTCCATATTTGAATTCTTGCCATTCAAATCTAGATCTCTAATTTACCACTTCGTAACCTCCTTAGATGACCTGATCCAAAGCGAATCAACTTCCGATTACCACGATTTCACAATTTCCTTTCAACTTCACCGCGCGCAGCCTCTTTAGATCTCATAGTCAGGAAGTGTTCAGATACGAACATCAAGATCTATCACGATCGATTCGTTCAAACACCATTTTCGACTCAATTCCCCCAAAGCCAAATCTCTTATTCCATCTAGAATTCCACAATATAGCAAAAGAATGGCTTCAAATCCTATTTTAGGATTACACGGGTGTCGCACCCCAATTTTTGACCCGCATATTTCATTCATCGTTGGCTTGTCCCATTTTATTTCAAGTATATTCATCATTTAAACATCGCATTGTTGCATATTCTGGAAAAAAATGACTTTTTATTAAAGTCAACAAAAATAGCGTATATTTCGCATCTTTTTATATTCTTATTCGAATTACTATGTTTTCAAAATTTTATTTTAGACTCCATAGATTTTAGTTTTTTGTCATCATCATTTTAAATAAAAAATTAGTTTTAGACTTAGTTTAGATTAATTTTAGTTTTAATAGTATTTTGTTTTTTAGGTTAGATTTATTTTTTTTAATAAATTGACTATATTATTAACTTTAAAGTTCATTTTGCTTTTTTTTATTTAATTTTTTTTATTCTTTTGTTTCCAACTATTATCATTATTGTTATTATTTTCATTATTATTATTTCATTTCTCTATCTTTGTTGTATAAAGTCAAAAGAATAAGACAAAAAAAAAGCACATGATGGTCCTTCACGTTTTGCTCATATCACCATCATCCTCCTACAAGCCATACAGAAAACAACAAAGCTCTGCACTTTGCAGTCCCAATACTCCAATTCCTACACCAATTTGTCCAACACAGAATCTGCATCAAAAAAGCATAAGAAACAGTCCACAAATATGTTCAAATTGGATTCCAATTTTCCCCCCAAATGCAATATGCTGGAGCTATAAAACAGGAAGGAGAGAAAACGATTCAGAGGGAGCCACACGAAAAAACCACGTATGAAACTCTGTTAAAATCTGTCTTCAATCTCAAAACATCAGTAGCCACAAAACACACTTCAACCTCACCATACAGTAAACCGCAACCATCACAACCTTAATCATACTCACCACCATAAATCCTCAACCTCATTTCAATAAACAACCTTCTCTTCAAACACAACTGAAAAAAAACTCGGCCACAAAAACCCACCCCGTGAACCTTTCAGACCTCACCATTGCCCGCAAAACCCATCACACCTTCATCATCCTTACAAATCAGAACAACCCACCAGAAGTTCAAGCAACAACTCAGAAAAAGCAGAAGAAAAGAAGATTCGAGTTAGCATACCTGAAGAGCTCCGAAGACGATTCGCATCGGCAACCCGGTAACCGATTTGTTCTTATGCCTTTCCAACCTTATTATTGATGTTTGTGTCGCTCGTTGATTATGTTGCCATGTTGAATTGCTTGCAGTTGTCTGTAGTTTTATTGTTACACATTTAAATCCAAATGTCTTACTTCTTTTGAGTTTTCCTTTTTGTGATGATTGAGAGATTTTGTTCAAGAGAGAGTGAGAGAGACGAGTGCGAGAAAGAGATCGGTGAGAGTTTTTTTTTTTTATTCGAGAGAGGGATTAACGTGAGAGACAGAGAGTTGAGTTCGTTTTTGTTTTGTGTTCATGAGGGGATGAACCGAGAGAGCGAGTTCGAAAAAACTGAGTGAGATTGAGAGAGATGGGAAAGTTTCACGGTGGAACACGTGAAGAGAGATACAGGAGCGACTGTTTTTTTGTGTCTCAATATTTTTAGGGTTCTGTTTGTATTAAGTTGTTTTGGGCTTAAGTTGGATTAACCCAACGAATTTCTGGCTGTACACACCCCTGCTGAATTCGCTACACCCTCCTGGCAGATTTGAGAGTGTTTTGGGCCATCACCTATGGGCCAGCACCCCACGTTTATACCCCCATGTTTATCACTCAGCCCATTTGATTTGTTGTTTTTTCTTATATAATTTGTTTTAATAATTGCTTCTTTTATTTTTCTCTTAATGATATATATTAAAAAAAAATACCAAGATATTTATTTTGCTTAGTTAATTCCTTTTTTTTTTTGTAGAATTTAGATTTATATTATCTCTATATAAAAATCCAAAAATATGTTTTTAATTAGACTTTTATCTTTTGTTTATTAAAACCCCAAAACATTAGATTTAATCTCAATTCAAAAAATAAATAAACCTTGGTCCAACGCCAAGTCACGTCAAATAATTCTCGATCCAACGTCGAGCTTCTTCTTTTTGAAAACCTTTTCTTAACTATACCGAAAGATCGTGTGACAAGGGGTGTACACCTCTTGAATACCTCGATTCTTTTGGATTAAAACATTAAATAAAAACCTTTTTTAATCAAACCAAGAGATTAAGTGACAAGGGGTGCACACCTCTTGAATACCTTGATCTTTTGAATCAAAACACATTAACCAAAACAAGAGATTAAGTGACAAGGGGTGCACACCTCTTGAATACCTTGATCTTTTGAATCAAAACACTTTAATCAAAAGGTTAGGTGACAAGGGGTGCACACCTCTTGAATACCTTGATCTTTTGAATCAAAACACTTTAATCAAACCAAAAGGTTAAGTGACAAGGGGTGCACACCTCTCGAATACCTTGATCTTTTGAATTAAAATACATTAATTTACAAGGACAACAAGTGACAATGGGGCTCGCTCCTGTTCAATACCTTGGGTAAAGACGCGCTAGGTGAACACCTATGCTCAGTCCTTTTCTAAATGTCCCTTTAAAAACACATCTTCAATTTCATTCAACCCTTTTTGCCTTATGGCTTTTAAAACTCTTTTCATAAACGAGACACTTATCCAATTTTCAATACGAACATACTTCCACATGTGAAGATCGAACATCTTCCACTCGAATGCGATGATGGCCAAAATCATGTCTTATCTTGATTTAGTCATCCATTCTTGTAGTGATATCATATCCATGTGCGCGTAGTATTTCCATTTGAAAGCGATCGAGTACCTCTCGCTAAAATCAATCCACAAACTTTTCGTGGTTCTTAGTCCGAACTACGATTGCTCTGACTTTCCCATTGCACTAGGGAATACGTAGGCACAAGATACAAACGTCTTGGCGAGCATAATAATAAAAAATCTTTTCTTTTTCTTCACAATAATAAAAAACCCTAAAAAACATTTCTTTCATCTTTTCTCGATTAATAAAGCATAAGAACACAAGAACGCAAACATCACACTAACACTCAAACACGAAACTAACTAAATGGGTCCCATCGAGTACGATGGAGGTGAGGGGTGCTAATACCTTCCCCTTGCTTAACCGACTCCCGAACCTAAAATTTGGTTGCGATGACCATCTTATCCGTTTTCTTTTTATTCGTGGGTTTTATCGATATTTTCCCTTTCCTTCCTGGAATAAATAAAGTTCGGTGGCGACTCTGTTGTACTTCGAATGCGCGAAAGCGCGTCGAGTCACATTTTTACCGCTACAGAAAGTGGCGACTCTGCTGGGGACATCCTAAGAGAGTCAACCCTAGTTTAGTTTGTTTTATGTTTGAGTGTTTGCTTTTGTTTGTTTATACTTGTGTTTTTTATGCTTATGTTCTTTATATTTATTCTTGTACTATTTATGTTTCTTTACTCTTGCTTTACCGCTTTTTATTTTATTTCTGTATATACTCATTTGTGGGTATGGGAATGATACTTGAGTGAAGCTCTCAACCCGAGCTTTTGAAAAACAAGAGAAAAACATAAGTTAGGAGGTGGTTGTGTAGTGCTAGTCCCCAAGGTGAACACCTTGAATGGCTAATACGAGAACCCCACTTGGAGGAGACTTAGTCATGAAATTTGTCATAAGATGGTTCGCCCATCGCATGGCAGAAATCTGATTTCGTCGCTAACTCCAAGGACCTTTAGAACCCGTTCCATCTGTAGAGGTTATGTTATATCCAAAAACTCTAGAGCTAACCTTGTGAGGGGATTCTTGGGTAAAGAACTTAGAACTGTCCTAACTTAAGGAATTTCCCCCAATAAGTGTTTTTATTATCACGTTTCGCATCCAACATTGCATGACATTGCATATCATTTGCATCATGCAAGTACCTCATTCCAACTGTCTCTTTCATTCAGTTATCTGTCAACTGTCAAACTGGTTCCTCCACACGAGTACGAGACTAGAGCCAACGTCAGACGAAGAATGGCGGATCAAGAGCAACACAATCTCGAAGTTAGAATGGAGATTGAAGATTTGAAGTCAGGAATGACTAAGCTCACCGAGATGTTGCAAGTTCTGATTGCTAGAGGAGAGCCACCTCAAAGGACTGCTATTCAAGAGGTCGCCGACAATGTTGAAGACCCTATTCCTGTTCAAAGGCCAGCCACTACTTGGCCTGAGTTTGGCTTACCTCCGGATTATTCTCCACCTCATGCCACTACTGCTATGATAGGTCAACCTTCACGACCAATGTTCCAAGCACCAATCATGACTGAGTCTCAGCCAATTGTGCACGCTGCTGGCCAAACCACTTATGAAAATCCTCTCTTCGAGTACCAAGCTGGTGACATTGATGAAGTCAAAGAACAATATCAAGTCTTGGAGAAAAGACTAAGAGCTATGGAAGGCGTTGATTACTTTGGGGTCGCTGCTGAAAACATGTGCTTGGTTTCTGATTTAGTCATGCCTGCCAAGTTCAAAACTCCTGAGTTCGAAAAGTACAAAGGGTACACTTGTCCAAGAAGTCATTTGACCATGTACTACCGCAAGATGGCTGCCTATACCAAGAACGACAAATTGCTGATTCACTGCTTTCAAGATAGTCTGACTGGCGCTTCCCTGAAATGGTATATGGGACTGGAGAAGGGTCGTATCCATTGTTTCCAAGATCTGACTGATGCTTTCATGAAGCAATACAAGTACAATCTGGACATGGCTCCTGATCGCCGTCAACTTCAAAACATGTCTCAAAAGGAAAGAGAATCGTTCAAGGAGTATGCTCAGCGCTGGAGAGAGCTAGCTTCTCAAGTGGAACCTCCTCTGGCTGAAAAAGAATTAACTGGAATGTTTATGGATACTCTCTCACCTATCTATTGGGAGAAGATGATTGGAAGCGTTTCCTCCAACTTTACTGATTTGGTGACCATTGGTCAAAGGCTAGAGGAAGGAATCAAGAAAGGCAAGGTTGCCAATGCTGCTGAATCCTCCAATGGGGCAAGAAAATCTTTTGGAAACTTCTTTAAGAAAAAGGAAGGAGAAACAAATGCTGTGAGTGATGAAGGAAGAAGACCTCGTCAAAGGACTAATAACTATGATCAACCAATTGTAGTTACAGTTGCTCCTGTGACCAAGGTTCCGCAAGTTCAAGCTCCTCAACCTCAAGCTGCCATTCAGAATCAGAATCGTGGTAGGACGACCTATGATCCTATTCCCATGACTTACACTGAGCTATATCCTGCACTAGTCAAGAAAGGTCTGATTACAACAAGAGCTTTTACTCCACCGAATCCTCTTCCACCCGGCTTCAGATCCGATCTGCATTGTGAATTTCATCAAGGTGGTGCTGGCCATAATTTGGAAAGTTGTTTCGCGTTGAAGGCTAGAGTGCAAGAATTGATGAGGGCAAATATGTTATATTTCAAGGATATCAATCCCAATGTTGTCAAGAATCCTTTGCCTGAGCATGACAAGAGTGGCTGAGGACAAAGAAAGCCAAGTTACCTCCCTAAAGCCAAGTGTTTCGTGATAGGATAGCTCCTCCTTGTCGCTGATTAGTCACTAGGCCTTGTTTCGTTTTGTTTGCAATTTCCTTATGTTATTTTGTGTACTGCATTTGAACTTTGTTTGTTCCTTAATGTTAATTTTAATGAAATGAGCATTACATGTTTGAATCAATCCATTTACATTTACTGTGTTTATCTTTATGCTTTCTCTTTCAAAAAAAAAAAAACAAAATATATATCTCTTCTTCTTTCTCTATCAAACTTATGTTGGAGGGAGAATGATGAAAACAAAATACCCAAGTTGTTGAATTGTATGCTTTCAAATAAAACTTTGCTGATGATGTACAGGCATTGTTTCCATTCCCAAACACTGGAGTAATAAGGAAGTTAATCCCTAGTCAACCCCTTTGAGCCTTTGAAGTTGGAGTTTCTTTTTTTAAATGAAAAAACCCTCAATTTTAACCTGGGGCAGGGTAGTTCTCAGTTAGTTTATTTGTGCATTCAAATTCAAAAGAATCATTAAGTACACCTTCCAATAAGGGTTTTAATCAAAAGTGACCAAGATGGTTATCATTAATCATTTTCAAGGCAGTCACTATCTTTCAAATACAAAAAAAAATATTTCAAAAAAAAAAAAAAAAAAAAAAAAAAAAAAAAGAGCCCGCCTAGTCAAAACCTACAAAGGAGACTTAGGCAAAACTGGGGCATCCCGCTGACTGTAATCCTAAAAAGAAACAGTTCAGACAAAAGTTAGGGATATATAAAAAAAAAAAAGAGAAGTCAATAAGTTCCTGAACAACGATAAAATGTTGTGACTATCAAAAGGAAGAAGTGACTGCCATCTCAAAGATTCCCTTGGACTTTAAACCATCATCATTATCATAGGTGCAATTCCAAAGTCTCTTGGAACCTGAATGCATAATTTAAATTAATTGAGCGTAGGATTGGAGATCATCACGAAGAATGGGGTGGGTACAAATATACTTTGAGCCTATATCTTTTGTTTCATAAACCGTGAACCAAGCCGCGCTACAACCTTCAAAAGACCTAATTGAAGCAAGGTTTATTTTGAAAGCATACTACAACAAGGTTGCGTTAACCTGACTCCTAAAGATCTTTGCAAGTTGTTTGTTTTACCATACCTTTTGCTTTATCCATCAATTTGAATGTCTAGACAACTGTGTTTGGACCTTTGATTCATCTTCTTTACATCAATAACATCATTCCAATAATGACTTTGATTTCAAAATATGCTTTGATCATTGCATTAAAATTACCATTTTTTAATGAACATTTTATTTGTAAGTACTCTTCTTCAAGGAAGTTCAAACAGTCGAGAAACTTGATAAGTGATCCTATCAGGGGCACGTTACTTCAAGATCCTGTTATTCAAAAGTTATACTGGGGGCAAGTATTACCGACATTCATTTCAAGAGCTGAAGCAACAATCAGTTAAAGATCAGTCAGTGAGGGGCATTCTTCTTCAGCGACCCCCATGCAGTTTATCAGTCCTTCTCAAAAGGATCATCAGTGTGACAAGACCATGTTCAACCATAACCCGAGTTGGCAACGTGCTTGTGTCGAGGAATCAAAGTTCCAATCTATCCTCACAAAAGAGTCTACTTCAGTTGTCATAACCAAATGCATTACATTACATTCACATCTCATGCATAGGAAAATTCAATATCATGCATAGAAACAAAATTCATACTCATTCGCGTTCTTTCAAGGTCCCGTTGTTATCAACACTTTATCTTGTTATCAAAGCCCAACTTACTTGGCATCTACCAAAAGATTTTTGTCTCTTCATCCAAAGCTACTCTTGGATTTGTATTTGTGTCTCTTCATCCAAAGCTACTCTTGGATTTGTATTTGTCTCTCTTCGTTCAATGCTACTATTGGATGTCCTTTTGTTTCTCTTTGTCCAAAGCTACTCTTGGATTTGTATTTGTTTCCCTCTGTCTAAAGCTACTGTTGGACATGTTGTTTCTCACCTTTTATCCAAAGCTACTGTTGGATATCATAATCCATAGTAAAGTGTTATTCAAAGCTACTGTTGAATGATCTTTATATCTTTGAGCGGGAATACCATTCTTTTCTCATCCAAAGC
Organism: Vicia villosa; assembly: GCF_029867415.1. Lineage (NCBI taxonomy): Eukaryota > Viridiplantae > Streptophyta > Magnoliopsida > Fabales > Fabaceae > Vicia > Vicia villosa. Next base: position 91,191,947 of record NC_081180.1, on the reverse strand, counting down.
CACTCTTGGATGTTCTTGAGTTTGCTTTTTCCTTCCCATCCAATGCTACTATTGGATGTTCGCTCGTATTTTCCAAAATTGATATCCATGTCATCTATTGCTCCTCAGGATGACTCTGATATATTTTCTGGTTCAGTTTTCCTTTTTGCATTCAAAGCCACTGTTGAATCTCCTTGGTTTCCGTATTATCCAAAGCTACTGTTGGATTGTCCCCGATGTTTTTCAGAGTTTGGATTCCATTCGTTCAAAGCTACTCTTGGACGTCTCTGGCGTATCTCCGAGCTTGTAGGTTTCCTCTTGCATTCAAAGCCACTCTTGAGTCTTGTTGGTTTCCTTCCATCCGAAGCTACTATCGGATGTCTCCGATGTTTCCCCAGAGTTTGGATTATTTTCAGATTCATTCAAAGCCACTCTTGAATGTCTTTGATGTTTGGTGTCGTCTAAAGCTACTCTTAGACATTCCTACTATCTTTTTACCCAGAGTTTTATCCCTCTTTTCTAAGTTTCTCCATCAACAGTTTGTCACTCGTGGCACTAGTTCCCCACATAGTTCAACATATGTCTCATATCATATTGCATTCAAAACAACAAAAAAAAGAGTCCATGCATTGCATTTCATTTGCATGTGAAGGACAAAAATTGTGTACTTTGTATTTAAGTCTCTTCACATCTTCGATAGAAGAAACTTAAATAGGGGCATCTGTCGCACCCCAATTTTTGACCCGCATATTTCATTCATCGTTGGCTTGTCCCATTTTATTTCAAGTATATTCATCATTTAAACATCGCATTGTTGCATATTCTGGAAAAAAATGACTTTTTATTAAAGTCAACAAAAATAGCGTATATTTCGCATCTTTTTATATTCTTATTCGAATTACTATGTTTTCGAAATTTTATTTTAGACTCCATAGATTTTAGTTTTTTGTCATCATCATTTTAAATAAAAAATTAGTTTTAGACTTAGTTTAGATTAATTTTAGTTTTAATAGTATTTTGTTTTTTAGGTTAGATTTATTTTTTTTAATAAATTGACTATATTATTAACTTTAAAGTTCATTTTGCTTTTTTTTATTTAATTTTTTTTATTCTTTTGTTTCCAACTATTATCATTATTGTTATTATTTTCATTATTATTATTTCATTTCTCTATCTTTGTTGTATAAAGTCAAAAGAATAAGACAAAAAAAAAGCACATGATGGTCCTTCACGTTTTGCTCATATCACCATCATCCTCCTACAAGCCATACAGAAAACAACAAAGCTCTGCACTTTGCAGTCCCAATACTCCAATTCCTACACCAATTTGTCCAACACAGAATCTGCATCAAAAAAGCATAAGAAACAGTCCACAAATATGTTCAAATTGGATTCCAATTTTCCCCCCAAATGCAATATGCTGGAGCTATAAAACAGGAAGGAGAGAAAACGATTCAGAGGGAGCCACACGAAAAAACCACGTATGAAACTCTGTTAAAATCTGTCTTCAATCTCAAAACATCAGTAGCCACAAAACACACTTCAACCTCACCACACAGTAAACCGCAACCATCACAACCTTAATCATACTCACCACCATAAATCCTCAACCTCATTTCAATAAACAACCTTCTCTTCAAACACAACTGAAAAAAAACTCGGCCACAAAAACCCACCCCGTGAACCTTTCAGACCTCACCATTGCCCGCAAAACCCATCACACCTTCATCATCCTTACAAATCAGAACAACCCACCAGAAGTTCAAGCAACAACTCAGAAAAAGCAGAAGAAAAGAAGATTCGAGTTAGCATACCTGAAGAGCTCCGAAGACGATTCGCATCGGCAACCCGGTAACCGATTTGTTCTTATGCCTTTCCAACCTTATTATTGATGTTTGTGTCGCTCGTTGATTATGTTGCCATGTTGAATTGCTTGCAGTTGTCTGTAGTTTTATTGTTACACATTTAAATCCAAATGTCTTACTTCTTTTGAGTTTTCCTTTTTGTGATGATTGAGAGATTTTGTTCAAGAGAGAGTGAGAGAGACGAGTGCGAGAAAGAGATCGGTGAGAGTTTTTTTTTTTATTCGAGAGAGGGATTAACGTGAGAGACAGAGAGTTGAGTTCGTTTTTGTTTTGTGTTCATGAGGGGATGAACCGAGAGAGCGAGTTCGAAAAAACTGAGTGAGATTGAGAGAGATGGGAAAGTTTCACGGTGGAACACGTGAAGAGAGATACAGGAGCGACTGTTTTTTTGTGTCTCAATATTTTTAGGGTTCTGTTTGTATTAAGTTGTTTTGGGCTTAAGTTGGATTAACCCAACGAATTTCTGGCTGTACACACCCCTGCTGAATTCGCTACACCCTCCTGGCAGATTTGAGAGTGTTTTGGGCCATCACCTATGGGCCAGCACCCCACGTTTATACCCCCATGTTTATCACTCAGCCCATTTGATTTGTTGTTTTTTCTTATATAATTTGTTTTAATAATTGCTTCTTTTATTTTTCTCTTAATGATATATATTAAAAAAAAATACCAAGATATTTATTTTGCTTAGTTAATTCCTTTTTTTTTTGTAGAATTTAGATTTATATTATCTCTATATAAAAATCCAAAAATATGTTTTTAATTAGACTTTTATCTTTTGTTTATTAAAACCCCAAAACATTAGATTTAATCTCAATTCAAAAAATAAATAAACCTTGGTCCAACGCCAAGTCACGTCAAATAATTCTCGATCCAACGTCGAGCTTCTTCTTTTTGAAAACCTTTTCTTAACTATACCGAAAGATCGTGTGACAAGGGGTGTACACCTCTTGAATACCTCGATTCTTTTGGATTAAAACATTAAATAAAAACCTTTTTTAATCAAACCAAGAGATTAAGTGACAAGGGGTGCACACCTCTTGAATACCTTGATCTTTTGAATCAAAACACATTAACCAAAACAAGAGATTAAGTGACAAGGGGTGCACACCTCTTGAATACCTTGATCTTTTGAATCAAAACACTTTAATCAAAAGGTTAGGTGACAAGGGGTGCACACCTCTTGAATACCTTGATCTTTTGAATCAAAACACTTTAATCAAACCAAAAGGTTAAGTGACAAGGGGTGCACACCTCTCGAATACCTTGATCTTTTGAATTAAAATACATTAATTTACAAGGACAACAAGTGACAATGGGGCTCGCTCCTGTTCAATACCTTGGGTAAAGACGCGCTAGGTGAACACCTATGCTCAGTCCTTTTCTAAATGTCCCTTTAAAAACACATCTTCAATTTCATTCAACCCTTTTTGCCTTATGGCTTTTAAAACTCTTTTCATAAACGAGACACTTATCCAATTTTCAATACGAACATACTTCCACATGTGAAGATCGAACATCTTCCACTCGAATGCGATGATGGCCAAAATCATGTCTTATCTTGATTTAGTCATCCATTCTTGTAGTGATATCATATCCATGTGCGCGTAGTATTTCCATTTGAAAGCGATCGAGTACCTCTCGCTAAAATCAATCCACAAACTTTTCGTGGTTCTTAGTCCGAACTACGATTGCTCTGACTTTCCCATTGCACTAGGGAATACGTAGGCACAAGATACAAACGTCTTGGCGAGCATAATAATAAAAAATCTTTTCTTTTTCTTCACAATAATAAAAAACCCTAAAAAACATTTCTTTCATCTTTTCTCGATTAATAAAGCATAAGAACACAAGAACGCAAACATCACACTAACACTCAAACACGAAACTAACTAAATGGGTCCCATCGAGTACGATGGAGGTGAGGGGTGCTAATACCTTCCCCTTGCTTAACCGACTCCCGAACCTAAAATTTGGTTGCGATGACCATCTTATCCGTTTTCTTTTTATTCGTGGGTTTTATCGATATTTTCCCTTTCCTTCCTGGAATAAATAAAGTTCGGTGGCGACTCTGTTGTACTTCGAATGCGCGAAATCGCGTCGAGTCACATTTTTACCGCTACAACGGGGTTTGGAAGTGATTTCCATGAAGGTCGGGCCAGAGAAACACGACTCACCTCCTAGCTCAACATCACCCGTATGTCCCTCCAGAGAGACACGATTCACCACAACAACATAAGAAGATACCATAACTTCATAGTTAATGGCATTCGGATGCCACAAGTTCATAGTTAACGTCAAGCCTCAATCCAGCTCCGAGATGCCTCATAGCATACCAATAACACTCGAAAATTATTTCGGACTAGGAAACCCTAAATCTACTTGAGATGGATACCCACTTTGGAATAGGAGGGAAGCCAGCGAATCTCGAACCCGATGATCGGGAGTGCCTCTCCGAAGCATCTTGATGATAAAATCAATATCACATTTAGTATAAACTAAAGGGAAAACAAACTATTGAGTAGGAATCAAATTCTTTACACTAATTAAAGTTTTCAACATTCACACACTACAGACACCAATATCACTTAGGTTGGATACAGTGGTCTAAACAAAAGGAAGAATACTCAAATAAATAATATAAAGAACTTTAAGATAGTCTTCTCCGAATAGTAGGGTTGTTGATTATTGATTTGTTTCCGCTTTCCAGCTACACAATAATTAGGATCACTCTTTCAAATATGTATACCACTTAATCAAGCAAAGATCTAGTATAGACAAAGATCTGATTTGGGGCAACTAAGAATCATTTAAGGAGATTAACCCTGCCAGGAAAATGGCGGAAGATCAGAATCAACATAAAATATTAAATACTTTGGTCAATGATGAGAAGAAGATTACTCGTAGGGAAGTTGAAAAACAAAGGAGGATGCAAATGTCTATTCTATGCTCATCACTCCGCTCTTCACTTCCTTTTCACCTAATTAAGGTCTTTCATAAACTTAAGTTTTTTCTCTCTTATTAATTAATATCATGTAATAATAATCTTAATATTGTTATAGGGAAAGCGTTCAGTATCAGATCATATAGGTGAGGCAGCAAATTATGTTCAATTTCTGAAGGAGAAGGTTAATGAACTTGAAGTGAAGAGGGATAAGCTCAAAGAAATTATTAGTTCAAGAATGATTGAAGCTGCAAATATTGAATTATCAGCAGATCCTTCAAATATGGTGAAGTGTGTCAACATTAATCAAATTCCAGATGGGGTGGAAATTGTTATATTTTTTTTGTGTAAGCAAGATATATTAAAACGGAGAACTAAGGGTTCTCCAACCTGATTACACAGAGAAACGGGATAACCCGACAAAAAAGAAATATTACTAACCAATTACAACTACGACAAAAAATGCAAAGGATCCATGCAAAATTCGTAGAAAGAATAATTGGGGTAAGTAATTTTCCCGCAAAAAGACCACCTCCAAACCAAGTGCTTAATGTTCCAAACCGTATTATTCACATTCCAATCTTCCTTCCGAAAGCAAATACCATTCCTAACCGTCCAAATAATCCACGTGGTAGCTAGCCACACCACACCCAACTTCCTATGCTTAACTTTTTTACTACTAAAAAAGGAGTGCCAATCCATAAAATTCGATAAACACTCATCATCTACCGTGTCCCCTTTACCCACCCAACACGCAACCTCACTCCAAATATTTTTCACCACCAAGCAACCAAAAAATAAATGATTGCAAGTCTCTAAACAAAGACCGCAAAACAAGCATTTAGAATCCTCTAAAGAAAAAGAAATACCTCGGAAAATCAACAAATCTTTCACCGGAAGCCTATTAAGGAATAATCTCCAACCGAATGCCTTGAATTTAAAAGGAACTTCCAATTTCCACAACAACATGAAAGCACCATCGTTCCTAATGGGAGGGCCAAAACGAAAGCGAAGTTTGTTGTAGAAATCGTAACAAGAGGCAACCGAAAAAACCTTATCATCGGCATTATTCCACACAACGGAATCCTTTCCCTCCGACCAACCGCTAAAATCCGCCACCTTCCTTTTAAAATCCGCCAAAGTCTCCTCCAACCGCAATTCTTCCACCTCCACCTCGGATAAACCGAAATCCCCCCAATTCCACACACCATCATTCCACCCTCCCATGGCCGCCACCGAAACAAACTTCAACCGGGTCATGGCGTAAAAATCCGGGAACACATCTTTCAAAGTAAAGTCACCCAACCACCTCGCCTCCCAAAAAGGAGTGGAAAAACCATTATGGACGGAAAACCTACACAAATCAACAATTGGATCAAGAGAGGAAGAAGAATTAATTTTTAAGATATCCTTCCACCAAAATGAACACTTTGAAAGGGCTTTATTAGCTCCTTCACTCCCGAACATTTTGGAAGTAACATCACCATACCGAGAGTTCAAAACTTTAAACCACAAAGTATCTTGCCCTTGGATAATCCGCCATCTCCATTTGTTAAGAAGAGCCAAATTGAAAGAGAATATATTTTTGACTCCTAAACCCCCTTTATGCAAAGGAAGCGTGACCTCCTCCCACCTAACCCAATGAATCTTCCTTCTTTCTTCAACGCCTCCCCATAAAAATTTACTTTGAATACTAGTAATCTTCTTTGCCACTTTTCTCGGAATTTTGTAAAAAGATAAGGTAAAAATGGCCAAAGAGCTTAGCACGGACTTTAGAAGAGTAATCCTACCTCCCAAGTTTAAAAAACGGCTCGACCACCCCTCCAAACGATTCTTTAACTTAGACAAAAGAGGACTCCAAGTAGCTTCTTTCCTCGGATTGATTCCAATGGGAATTCCAAGGAAGTAAAAATTGCTCTCTTCCAATTTACAAGAAAAGAATTGAGAAACCGCTTCCAAAAAGTGATGATTAGAATTAATCCCAATCAACTTGCTTTTTTGGTAATTAATTCCAAGACCCGACACAAGCTCGAAAGCCCGAAGCACCGCTCTTAAAGCCCACACGTGTTTCCAATTACTCTCACCCACAATTAAAGTGTCATCCGCAAATTGAAGCAACTCAACCGGACAATTACCATTAATCTTGAAACTTTGAAAATCCCCCATCTCAATAGATTTTTTAACAATTCCCGAGAGGCCCTCCGCAACTAAAACAAAAAGAAAAGGGGAAAGAGGGTCTCCTTGTCTCAACCCTCTACTCACCACGAACTCCTTCGTAGGACTACCATTAACTAAGACGGACATGTTGCTTTTAAACACGAGAGAGTCCATCCATTTCAACCACCTCTCACCAAAACCCATCTTAGTTAACATGAATCTCAAGAATTTCCAACTCACCTTATCATATGCTTTTTCAAAATCTACCTTAAATAAAATGCACTCTTTTCCTTCCTTTCTCGCATAATCCACTACCTCATTAGCCACCACCACACCGTCCAACAAGTACCTACCGGGGACAAAAGCACTTTGGCACGGTGAAATAATAGAATTAAGCACCCCTTTTAATCTCCCCGCCAAAAGCTTCGCCACCACTTTGTAAAGGCATCCCACTAAGCAAATGGGCCTATAATCGTCTAATCCAATAGGATTATTAGATTTCGGAATTAAAGTTAAAAAAGATGAAGTGATTACCTTAGCAATGGGTCTACCAAGGTAGAAGTAGTTGAAGAACTTGATAAAATCTTCTTTGACAACATTCCAACACTTTTTAAAGAAAAGGAAAGAGTAGCCGTCCGGCCCCGGGCTCTTAGAATCACCACATTCCCACACCGCCTCCTTTATCTCGCTTTCAAGAAAAGGTTTCTCAATATCCATCGCTTCTTCCCTACTTATTGAATTGAAAGGAATGCCTTCTAACACCGGTCTATCCTCCTCCGCTTCAATGAATTTGTTCCCGAAGTGTTTAAACACCTCCTCCCTCACATCCTCCACCGACTCCACCATACTTCCCGATGCACAAATCGGACCAATATGATTAAATCTTCTTCTATTCTTCATGACTTTGTGAAAAAGACCGCTATTTGAATCCCCTTCCTTAAGCCATTTCAATCTAGATTTTTGGAGAAGCATGTTCTCTTTAATTCTCAAGTTCCGCCAAAAACAACTAGTAGCCTTTTTTCTTATGTCCACATTCTCATCAAGAAAATTAGGAGAAAACGAGTTAGATAAAGAGGCTAACCTATCATCGGCATGGTTAATCTCGGCAACTCCCTCCGCTATCTCCAAATCTATTTTACCAAATACTTCGGAATTCCACCTTTTGAGTTTGTCTTTTAGGATTCTAAGCTTTTCTTTCAAAACAAAGTCGCCTCTTCCTTCCACCTTCAAAGATTTCCACTCTTTTTCAACAAAAGGGATAAAAGAATCAAAAGAAAACCATTCATTGTTAAATTTGAATGGTTTCGGCCCCCAATTATATTTGTCCGTCATGATCCATATGGGGCAATGATCCGAAACATCTCTATCCCCTATGAATTGACCAACTACCTCCCACCTATTCACCACGGTGTTAGATAATAAGAAACGGTCTATCCGGCTCATAGACTTACCGTCACCACTAAACCACGAATATTTCTTCCCTTTGCACGGAATATCAACCAAAGAACTCTTGAAGATGAACTCCTCAAAAGCTCCATCTCCTTCTTGAGACAACCACTTCCTCTCCCTTTTCTTTCTCTACCATTTTTGGTTGCATTGAAGTCCCCTCCTATTATCCATTCCCCATCATTACACTTATCCTTCAAGTCGAGTAAATTGTCCCACAAAACCTTCTTTTTACGTAAATCACAAGATGAATAAACATTTACTACGTAGTAAATATCATCCTTCCAACAAAGCTTCAAACCCAAAAAGCCTTCACCTTTAAAGCTAAGAAGAACGTCCATATTACTCTTCTTCCACATAGTAATCAAGCCGCCCGATCTACCCACCGAGTTTGAAAAGGAAAAATTTATCTCCGGGTGTCTCCACAAACTCTTGGCCAAGTTCTCATCCATATTGGTGATTTTTGTTTCTTGAAGAAAGAAGATATCCGCATTTCCTTTTTCAATCAAAGTACTAATACGCCTTCTCTTGAGCGCATTAGCTCCCCCTCTAATATTCAAAGAACCGATAATCATTGTCCCGGTTTAGTGTGCTCCTTCCTTCTATCCACTAATGCCTCTCGCCCCTTTTCCAACTCCTCAATTCTACATACAAGATTGTTCCTTCCCTTCTCATCAACAACTCCCAATGCCACTATAGCCTCCCATAGTTTCTCTCCAACATCCTTTTTAAGGAAATCCCACTGCCTACCATTGTTCCTACAAATGTCCGATTCCTCCGGATGATTCCCGTAGCACACCGAACCAAAACTGTCCCAGTCTGAGCCGCTACTGTTTTGCAAAGATGCTGCCCCGAAGGTTTTGAAATATACTTCCGCCCCCCCTGCCTACATCTCAGAGAGCTGACCCCAATATCTTCCACCCGCCTGTACCGCACCTTTTTATGTCCTGAATGTAACCCCAATCCACCCAAAGAACACAGCACCCTGGATTGAGAAGATAAAATTGTCCCCACCTCCTTAGAACAAGTCTCGGGTTGCCCTCCCATAACATTACCCAAACCGGCTTGTGCATCACTACCAGCACAGAAAATAGTTTCCCTGGCCAAACCACCTTTAGCACTACCCCGAACCTTCAGCCCATTCTGCATAACAAGCGGTAAACACGGTTCCAAAACCGTCTCCTCATCCTTCGCACTGTGACCAGAAGATGCAGCAACCGCTGGCTGCACTCCATTAGAAGACAGATTTGTATTGCCGGAAAACACCTTCCGGCGCTCAGCTGCCCGCGGAAGGTTCCTGAAATTATTAATAGCAGAATCGAAAAAGCCTAAAGCCTGAGTCGCGGACTGCCCACCCTTACCAGCATAAGAGCCCTTCGAATTCACAAAATCAGCAGCTACGGTATGATTTTCCCCAACGGAATTCCTCTTCGCTCCACCTTCAGCAATGCCATTTCCGTCCAGAGAATGCTCAACGGAGAACTGCTCGATGCTATCAGACACGCTTCCCTCCACACCGTCGTTCTCGTTCAGCCAAACATCCCCCGAGTCAGAAGAACTACTGGCCAAAGACTTTCCCATCGAAGACTTGGACGAAATTCGAAATTGACCCTGGGCCTCCTCTCTGATAAACAACACGAAATCCTGCCCATCGATAGAAGAAGTGATAGAAACGGGAATCACAGAAGCGATGGGCAGACTAACCAAAATCCTTGCAACATCGAAGACATCTCCTTTCGCCGTGGCTTCATCAATGCAAATAAACCTTCCCCAGCATTCCGCTAAAGAGATAAAGAAATTAGGACTCCAAGCGTGAAGCGGAATGCCATAAATACTAAGCCAGACGTCCCTATTCGTTTCCACCGCAACCGCCTCCCATTTCTTAATCTCCGAGAACCAACTCTTCCACCAAACCTCACCTTCGCCGATTAAGTCTTCTATAAAACCTTCCTCTAATTCCTCTAACAAACAAGAGTTGCTGCCTAAAGGAGAGACTTTGATCGCATACACACCTTCCATTTCAAAATAGGTTTGAATCCTGTGGGCCGACCCCGGAACACAAACTTTGCCGACATATGCCTTAGCTAATCTACCTCTGATGTCGGCAGAGGATTGGTAAACCAAAGAAATGTTGTCCTTCACCTTCGCGCCGGTAGGAGAAAGAACAGGGCAAACAGCTTCTGCGAACGAGCGGTTTTTCTTCACAAACACCTGCCTGACCTGAGGCTTGTTCACACCTGAATCCCGAGCCCCGTAAGATCCCAGGTTGCCCCTAACTGGACCGCCAGAAAACTTTGATACCCTAAATTGATCCCTGCTAAACCTAGGCAAATTAACATGAATCTTCTTTCCATCCATAATAACATTATCCAATCGAACCGCCAACATTCTACCATCTGTAACCTCCACAAAACGTGCGAACCCGAACCTTTTCCCCAAAGAATTTCGCCTCGGGGAGATCGCTACCTCAACCACAGTCCCATAACAACCAAAAAGTTCAAACAAATCCCTTGCAGTAGTCGCCTCCGGAAACTCAGAAACGAACAAAGAAGTTACCTCTCCGTTCCTGTCAGAAGCGTTGCGATTACGCCCACCGAAAGGAAACGTATCCCACCTCGGAGCAAAACGCTTTCTGTACGAAACTTTCGTCCAACCACCGCGCTGCATTTGGAACCGAACCAACCCAGCTGAAGAAACAAAACTGGAACAGACCCTAAAAAACCTGCGCACGTAACCAGAAACAGAAAGCGGATCGGAGAAGAAAAAGATGGAGCTCGCGAGGCTTTGGTAGAGAAAACCAATCCAACTCTCCAACAAGGTCCCTGACCCTAAAGCCAGGAATTTAAACCGAAGAAGAAGAGATGGGAGTTAACCCTAAACAAAACCCCCAAAAAACCCCACCGTAACCTGCCTGAACAAGGGAATTTCAGGCCGGCTGTCGCCGTCCGTTTCCGTTCTCGCGCATAACTTTTTTACCAGTAACACAATTCTATTGTAGTGTCTCTACAATGATGCACATTCTTCTATTGTGGAAATTGTTATATGCCTTGGTTTCGAGGATAGCCGTTCGCGTTTATCAGATTTAATGAAAATAATAGTTCAAGAAGGATGTGATGTTGTTCACTGTGTTACCAACCATGTTAATGGGAAGATATTTCATACTATTAAGTCTGAGGTACAGTACCTAGCTAATTAAGTTTTTAAGCTACTTAATTAATTTTAATCTGTGTGTTAAACTTAAATCTCTACTCTAGGGTATATTAATCTGAGTTTGGACAATTTTACTTAAGTGAAAAAAGTTTAATATGTATATATGAATTATTGTTGAATAGGTGGAAGACTTGACACAACTTGATCTTGCTAGGCTCCAAAAGAAATTGGATCATGCAATCTTATTGTCGAGGTAGTCATATATTTCATGTTATGAGAAGAGAACCAAGTGCAATTTATGATATCAGGACTATATATATATATATATATATATATATATATATATATATATATATATATACTTGTACTTGTAATGTCAGTGCTTTTGATGCCAAAAAAAATCTTACTGAAGTTAATATGTGTGACTATGATTAGGTTTCTCAAGCTGCGTGCGTTCAGTTAAGTTGAATGTAATGAACGTAATTTCATGCCTTAGCCTGATCATGCCTAAGATCATTAGGTTTACAAACCTATTTTATTTCTCTTTGACAACTTAGACTAAATTCCTCCATTGCCTATAATTTATGGATAACAAATTCCAAGGACGCCAACATACACCAACATAGGTGGACAATCGGTCGGTTTGGATCAATATCGGGCCTAAAACTTAAATCCGACATAAACTGCGGTTTCATTTGAATGACTCAATTCCGATCGAAAAAGTCTGGTTATCGTCGGTTTGGGTTAAATCGGTTAAGTGGGTAAATCAGGTGGATTTCATCTATTTAATATTTATTGGAATAAACTCATTAAAATGACCATTTTTTTATAAAATTTCACATATTCATTTTTTAATTGTAACAAAATAAACAAACATTTAGAATAATTAATGAATAACAATTTTTATTATTGATTATTATTATGTGATAACATTTTTAATATTATTGAAATTATTTTAACCATTATCACACTTTAAACTACAAGCTAAATAACATTTAAAATTTTATAGGACATGTTCTTATATTGTTCTTATATTAGTGTGATAACGCTAAATAACATTTAAAATTTTATAGGACATGTTCTTATATTAGTGTGATAACACAACGATATCGTTAAATTATAAAATTTTAAAAATTTGACAATATTGTGACTTTTATTTTTATAATATGTTAGTTTTATAGTAATAAAAATAAATAAACTAAATATTAATTGAGTTCGGTCGGATTTGGTTTTTGACGGATTTAAAATAATCATCTGAGCCCGACCAAAACAACCCTACAATACTCAAATTAAACAACTAAATCAATCCGACACCCAATTCGACCTGATCCGATTACACAAAATAACCAACGGATCGGTCGGTTTGAATCGGACGGATAAAATTTGTCCACCCCTACTCCAACACCACACAAACAAAATTCTATACCATTTAGTTTCAACAACAAATTTCTTATACCTCAACCCCTCAAACAAACTACCAACAACCACAACAATAAATCTCAATTCGGTCATCCCTTCGATACACTCCAATCTCTCAACAAAACTTTAACTACTCAAATACCCAACTCCAATAACACAACTTTAACCATTCATTCTCTCAATACACTACAACACCCACACATGATGAATATTATATTCTTAAATACCCAACTCCAATAACACAACTTTAACCATTCATTCTCTCAATACACTACAACACCCACACATGATGAATATTATATTCTTTCTGTTGAATCAAGTAGCCCAAACACCAACATAATCCGAAAATCAATTTGTAGACATGGATGATGGTGTTTTGAATTATGCACCATATCTTTTATCTGAATTTGATAATATTAATACATTGTCTAACACATCATAATATGACCAAGATTCATTGTCGAACACTAAACCATTTCCTTCAACTCGAAATTTAAGTTTGGTAAACTTCAACCCAAACCTCGCTCGTGTGATATGGGCGATCATCTATTTCAACAACATTGTTGATTTGGTTTGATAGGAAGAAATTCCTACCAAGACTATAGAACTAGGGTTTCAACAATAAAAGATAAAGACATTAAAATTAAGCTAAGAAAATAGAGATAAAGATAAACTTTGTTTTGATTTCATTCATACCCTAATGTCTCAATGAGGTTACAATATATAATAATTCTAATGGGTAATAACTTAAAGACCCAAATACTAGTAAAAGCCCAATAGCAATATTGATAACTAATAATATAAATTAGAACTCTATTATACCCCCTCTATCATTGCCGCCGGGTTCACTTGAACCTTGTCCTCAAGGTTCTAAAATCACTCCCGGATTCCATTGCTTAAACTGAACAATTATAACCGGACATTTATCTTCAGTCACTGCTTCAAAAAAACAAGCAGTATACACATAAAGTGAAGCATCATTGGCACATATATTATTGTTCAGCATTTCTTTGGAAACACTGCCAAAATTAACATTAGTTTCCATAATAGCATGCATTGAAACTTTAGCAACAGTATAGGCAGCCAGATACCTAGGCCAACCTTTTCTTTCCAAAGACCCTTCTTCAAATTCCTTGATAAATTCCTTTAACACTTCGTCTATTTTCTTTTCTGTAAGGTTTTCAACATCACCGAAAACTCCTTTAGCCCATTCATTTGATACATGCTCTATCTTTCCCAATGCTGATGAAACATTGACTACTCTTGGTGAATCTGATAACTGGAGAAGAGGAAGAAGATATTCAAATGTTGTTTTAGCTCCATGATAATTTATTTGCAAACATTCTTTAGTTGACTCATATGTTTGTGTCATTGAACTTCTCAATTCATCATTAGATAGTGCCTGCCCGTTCGTAATGAGTGCTGAACTGAATAAATTACTATATTTAATTTCAACTCCACCAATCCTAGCATTGTCAACCAGAATATCAAGTTTTCCAAATTGGGATTTGACAAAATGTGCAAGAGCAGCTACACTTGCAACATCAGCCACATCTAATTGATGAAACACAACAAAATCAGATAAACCAGAAGCTTTCAGTGTTTCCAATGCTTGAAGACCTCTTTGTTCATCTCTTGCTGTAAGCACCACTTTGATTCTAGCTTCAGCTAATTGCTTAACTATCTCAAATCCAATTCTTTTGTTTGATCCTGTCACCACTGCAGACCTGACCAATGCTTGAAGTGTTGCATAACTACTAGTAGCTGCAGAAATCGGACATCCTAAAGTAGATGAACTTGGGACAGACAGGTTCTCTGTCACAGGGGCACAACTAACTTCTGTTTGGTTGTAATAGTCTGCCCATTATGTGTATTGTTGCTGATACTGCACTGAAGTTGCTGTAGCACCAGAACTATAAGAGCTATTGTTCCACACCGGCACTTGATTTGCGTATCCATTGTTGTTATGGTAACCTCCAATAGTCTGATAATCAGCAGGATTATAATAAGTGCTTGAATAAGTTGGATTAAGCTTGTTTTTCTCAAACCCCAAGAGATGTGCCAAATCAAACGCAATGAAAATTAGATTTGCAAGTAACATAGGGGCAGAATACCAATAAATTGAGGGAATGTCTAATGGAGGTATTTTAACAAACAGGCGGTGGGCAACATCTGAGAAGCCACTGTTACGATATTTTTTTGATTCTCTTATTCCACAGCACACAAACCCATCAACACTACTTATGGAAGTATTGGGAGGACGTGGTGAAATATCATCAGGAGGTTTTGGTGGGACTTCATAATCGACATCATCACAAGCTGCAAGGTTGTGCTTAGGTGCACAATTCTGAAGTTTGGAATCTGTATAGTATGGTCGGTGTGATGATTCAGTGTGATGATTTGGTTTCGGAAGAGATAGCAGTAAGGTCGATACGATAAGTGAACATGAAATTTTGTCATGTGGTTTCAGATCTGACCTTGGTTTTGGTTGAGCAGGTGGAGACATTGGAGTCAGTTGTTTCGTAGAAGAAGACAACAAAAATTTTGTCGGAGAAGATGACAGTACACTCATCGGAGTTAATGGTGATGGAGAAGTGGAACAAGACTGCAACTCCGAATTCAACTCTTCCGCGAATACAGGCTGTTGGGTTCCACACAAATTGGGTTGCTCTGATTGTGTTCTACACAAATTTCATGGTTCTTCTAAAAAATCCTCAATGGTTGCACGCCTTAGATCTGTAGCAAGACTTTGATCAGGTGGTTTCAAGGGTGGCGGTAGTACCGGAGGTTGATCAACAAGCATTGCTAGGGGTGGCTCCAGCGGCGAGTTCTCTTTATCGATTAGAAGAATAGGGTTATCCAAATATTGTTGTTTTGTTTCAAAGCAAATGGATTTTGGAGAAGAATTCTTGACAAAGGGCGTGGAAGGTGTTGACGAGGGATGTTGAAGGGAATTTAGGAAATTAGGGTTTTGAACAGAGGAGGCTGGCTTGGGTAAAGATGCATTTATGAGATTGCTAACATTGGATGAGACTATGTCTGAAGTATTTAACATTAGAGGCAACTCACCTTCTGATTTATCCCAAATTGTAAGTTTGTAGTTTATATCAGCAACTTGTTCATCTTCCTCTTGTTCCGTATGTAGGAGTTGAAGCTCCTGGTGTGGCTCCTCTTCTTCATCATCCAGCGGTAAAATGGGTCTCCATTCCGGCTTGAAACGCCATAATATTGATGTTGTAAATGTATCCCAATTATATCTGCGATGAACACGAGACCACCATATCCACCATGTGAAAGCAGAGCCTCTCAATGCTCCAACAACTTTTAAAACCTTCAATGACTTGGGTGTTTCATGCTCCTTGAAAAATTTCTCCAAACATAGAATCCACCAATAGACATCTTCTTCTTCTCCATAGAACTCTGGAACAACCATATAATTTGGGAGAATGAGATCGAAATGAAAGCACCAATTGATAGGAAGAAATTCCTACCAAGACTATAGAACTAGGGTTTCAACAATAAAAGATAAAGACATTAAAATTAAGCTAAGAAAATAGAGATAAAGATAAACTTTGTTTTGATTTCATTCATACCCTAATGTCTCAATGAGGTTACAATATATAATACTTCTAATGGGTAATAACTTAAAGACCCAAATACTACTAAAAGCCCAATAGCAATATTGATAACTAATAATATAAATTAGAACTCTATTATACCCCCTCTATCATTTTTCTATTATAATATGTTTTTCATATAACTAAAATTTCTCTATTATTATTATAATTCTTTTATCTATTTTTTAAATTATTTTTAAAACAATATAATATTATTTCTTTTAAATATATTAAAACTCTAAAAAAATTAAAATACAAAATTTAAAATATCTTTTTATTATTAAAAGAATTATTTTATTATTATATTAATAAAAATTAATTAATTTAGTGTATTGAAAAACAAATAAAAAAAGGGGTGTGTGTGAATGCGCGATGGTCTACTTGCAAAGACAACTTTCACTCATTCTCTTTAATATTGTGTTAAAAAAAATGAAAAAGTAAGATAGATTGAAATTTTTTAAGGACGACATTTAGAAAATTATTTTCATTTTAAAGGCTCTCTTATAAAAAAAACTTGACTACTTATTTATCTTTATTTGATTCATCTTTTTTTTTCCTTTTTTTTGGCTTATTACCACCGGTATAGTCCGGTTCGGGGGTCAGTTATAGCATCAAGTGGGTTCAGTCCCTTCTCGATCGCAATTGCGGGGGATCGAACCGTGATCCTCCCTACCAAGTCTAGCGTCAATCACCACTGGACCAACTAACGATTGGTATCTTTTTTCTCTTTTGCACTATAGTATTTATATAGATCATATGATAATAAGAATGAATGAGATGTGATTGTGTCTATGATTTGACGTTAATCGTCCCTTTTTATAGGAATTTCATTAGGACTTGGCCAATCCCTCTTCATTGATCTTTATCCAGACTGTTAATGTAGTCGAGTGTCGAGATATGACTTGTCTTGTGATGTAACATTCTATACGATATTTTAAGCCTTGATCCAATGCTTTCTTAGGGTAGGTCTACATCTACTCTTTAGACCCCAAAATGTTCCAAATGATGACATACATGTGACATCTTTGTGGTGACATCAATATTATCATTATTGGTTGTCCATGTATGTTTACGCGGTTCTCCCTTTCTAGGACCATGACCAATCTAGACTAGCCAGGGTCCAAGGCCCGGCCTGAAGGTTGTTGGAGCAGTTTTACTTTGTCATTATCCTAGTATGAGCATACTGATATTTTGAAATCTATATTAGAATGTGCTCATGATTTTATATCATAAAATGTTCACAATTCTCATAAAAAAAATGGATTCAAATAGTTTACTTTTAAATATCATTAAAAAAAGGAGAGACAGGAAGATCATTAAGAATAGTAAAATTCAACAAAACTAAAATTCCATAATTTCCCTCCTTTTTCAATTAAATTTCTCGGGTGGGAAATGGCCTAAAATATCCGCTCTCCGTGCACGCAAAAGGCCGTGAAAAAGATAAGATGCTCTTCTTTGTTTGGGGTGTGAGGTGAATGTCACAATGTTTTTGGAATTTGGGCACTTTTGAATGTTTGTTTTGGCATCTTCCTTCATGGTCAACGAAAAATACCCAACCCTAAGGGTCTTCTTAGATAATGCGTACCATCCTAGATGTTGGCATGCTTGTCCTTCAAGGATTTCCTCCAACACTTTATTCCTTCTCTCCCTGGTGAGGCATTTTAATAAGGAATTGGTGAACCCCATTTTGTAGAGTTGTCCCTCGACTAATTAGTACAAGCAAGACTTCCTTCTGACTTTTTTCGCCTTCTACCAATCATCTGGAGATCTCCATTGGTGATGTATTTTCTCATTATTGTTATTCACCTCAGAGCTTCAAGTTCTTCCTCTATCGTGTTTATCTCCTCGTTTATGTTAGGGTTTCTAAACATATACTGAATGACAATGTTATTCTAAATCCTCGTCTTAGAACTGGCCAATTTTAATAACAAATGTGCTTAAGTGTTTTCCTCTACGGAATGTGGTGCATTTCCCCTACTCAAATTTTTACATAGCCGATTTTACGTTAGACAGCTCTTTCTGCATATGCAATCCTTATTTTGATATTCACCTCGTACTTGTGAGGTGGCGAGCAGTGAATATGACTTTACCATAATTGTTTTGGCTACCATTTCATAGGTCAATCATAATTTGACTAGGAATGTGACATACCCGAATTTTTTACCCTAAGATCCCACCTCATTTACATTGAATTCAATCACTATCATCATTCATCATCTCACCCAAATATCATTCATGCATCATCACTAACATCCAAGATACAAGAGATGTGTGTTTGCTTGTTTACTTCTTTTGCAAGGTAGGAATATTGAATCAAGGAGCTCAGGTGATTAGGATTTTTTGGCCCTCAAATTGACTCAAGCTTCTCATAGGATGAAGTGATTTCCCTTCATCAATATTCAAGTTCAAGTGTGCATCAATTCAAGATCATCATCCTCCAATTCATCTGATGTACCAAATAAGGGTTTACCAAGATCATTGAAATGTTGGCTTTTTGACAAAGACATGATCTAATGGTTTGAAACATGATTAAAAGTTCTTATATGCTTCCTTGTAGCCCACTCATATTCCTTAAATTGGCTAAATAAGCTTGATCCATTGATATTGGAAGATTTGGAATTCATTTGATAAAAAGTCAACTACTCAAGGCCAAGGTTTGACTTTTGAGGTATTTGGTCAAATATGAACTTCTCAAGTCAAATATCATGAAAACATGGTTGATGGTTGAATTTGATCTAGATAAATCACACAAATTGAGATAACTTGTAAAAAAGGCATAGACGAAGAAAGTGGAAATTTTTCTGTCCACAAAACTCATGCTCAAGTGACCTACTTTGAAGGCTTGTAACTTTCTCCTTAAGTCACCATTTTTCATGCCCAAGGTCTCTAGTCAAAGTTGATGCATCAGACTTCAATATTGTAGAAGGAATCAATCAAAAATCTCATAAGGGTTGGAAGTTATGGATTGATCAAAATGAAGTTTCAAAGTTGTCAAAATGTTCCAACACTTAGAAATTTTTCTAAGTGTTAAAATAGATTTTTTTCTAAAGTTGATGGCCAATTTTTCAGGAGGATCCAAGTTGAACTTATTCAAGTGCCCAGCATGAAAGTTGAATTATGTGATCTCATCTTTCCAAAATATCCAAGAGCGTGAATTTATTATACTTGAGCTTAGAGAATCGAATTTGGGAAGATGTCACCATGAAGTTGTTCTTGAGGTCCACTTTCATGCCCAACCAAGTTGCAAACCATTACAAATCTGCAATATAAGCTAGTTATAGGTCCTATTGCTTATAAATCTTTCCTTAATCAGAGGTTTACACAAATCCAAAGGGCTTTGCCCAGTTGATTTGATCATTATCTAAAGCTTCATTCCATTTCAAGCTTAAAGTCATGACTTTCGTTTTTGGTAAAGTCACTTTAATCACAAATCACTTTGCATTAAGCTCATACTTTGCTTCTTCTGATCATACACTTCCTTTGCACCAGAAGCAACACCTCTAAAAGTGTCAACCACCTTAGCTATCCGTTGAAACCATGGAGAACTCATGAAATCTTCAAGTTCATTTTCAACCAAACATGAATTCCAAACTCCAAATCTGATTAGCTCTCACAATACTTAAAAACACACCTCAATATAGCATATAGAGGCCTCTATTCTCATTTCCCTTGTAAGTTTCTTGCAAAATTATCATCCAAACACACTCCATATAACATATAGAAACTTCTGTATGCATTAACTAAACACCAACTTAGGTACCAGATTTTTTTCCTAAGTATGCATCTATAAAAGAAGATAACTTAAAACCCAACGAATTACTTACAAGTTAATCTATGTAGGCAAATAGATAAGAATCCTTATGGCATGATTTATTCATGTGTAAATAATTGACACACATGCACTACTTATTGTTGGCTTTTTTTTCCCAATACTATGTCGGAAATCCAAGTTGTATATCTTGCTTCTTCTATGAATCCTTATTTAAGGAGCTCATCTACAACTTTTGTGGCTTCAGTTTTTTCTCTGGTCATTGCTTATGTTTGCATTAGGCTACGTAAAGCATGTCTTCTTTGAGGGCTAAGGTCTGACACGCTTCCTCAAGACTAATATTTGACATTTCTTTTGATGACTATGCAAACAATTTGTGGTTCCTATTTGGACATTTTATTAAATCCCCTAGGATAGGATCTGGTAGGTTTTCATTATCTTAATAGTCTTAGAGGGGTCTCCTCTAATGTAGATGAAAATGTACTCTTTAAGGGTCTTAATCTCTCCTCTTTTGGGAGTTTTAGGTAGGGGTGGCAAAACGGGCCCGGCCCGCGGGGAAAGCCTGTTTTACCCGCACTTTTTCGCAGGGCGGGGAAAGATTTTAGGCCCGCTCTCTTTAATGTGTCCGCCCCGTTTTTTTGTGGGCTTTTGCGGGCATTTGTTTTTTCATAGAATTTCACTATTTTTAGGCCTAAAAAGCCGAATGCCCGCGGGCTTTCCCCGCCCCGCCCTCACTTTTTGGCGGGGCGGGGCAAGGTTTTAGACCCGCACTTTAAAAAAAGCCCGCACCGTCCCGCCCCGTATTTTCGTGGGCTTTTGCGGGGCGGGCCTAAACGGGGCGGGCATGCCCGTTTGCCACCCCTAATTTTAGGAGGCTTAACTTCATTTTTTTTCCCTGAGAACATTTCTTACTACCAAGAATCCAACTCTAGTGCTTCCTTGTGCTCTTTTCGTGTATCCTTGGCGTGTGTATGTCTTGCTTGGATGGCTAAGAAGAAGACTCTGGTAGAAATCACATCATCTTCCGACACTATAACTTATTCCCTCCAGACATAATTATAAGCCAAAATAACTACTTTCGTACATATTAAGAAAGTTAGTTAATTGTAATTAATTTTCTTGATTTCATGTACAATCAAAGTAAGATTTACTATAATATCCTTAGTTATATTTAATGAATCAACTACCAACATTACATGCTTTTGAATTAAATCAAGGGTATGATAGTAATACAAGCATTAATTAGTCTAAAAGTTAATTACTTTTTCTTATAATAGTGACCAAGATTTAAGGTCTTTTTTTTTCTTATAATAGTGAACAGAGGGATAGTCTTTTAGAGTGTGAAATTAGATCTTTAAATGCACAATTTACGAGATGAATCCTAAACTAGCAAGGGAATGACATTTGAGGATTCTTTTACAAACAGAGTCACATTCTATTATCATAAACTTTATTTAGATTATTTTCATGCCATAACTGGTCCCAAAGGCTACCAGAAGTTCCACAAAACCAAGTGGCCTCATGGTCGTTTTTTCAAAACCTTTTATATTTCCATCGTAATACAATTAGAGTATCAAATGGGTGTTTAGCCTTTGATATGCTTCTACGTATATGATATGAAGTGAGCTTCCTTGGTCTACCCTTACTCTTCTGACCTCTCAGCCAACTATATTTTCCCTATTGAGAATTGGGGATCCCGTCAGGCAATCCCTTATCATAGAAAGAGAACGGGGATCTTTCGTTGGTCTTGAAATCTATGTGAGGTGTATAATCTTGTGTAAGGATGCAAAATTTATTATTAGACATGTGAAAATTATCCACGACGTGACATGAGAGATAGCCATTCTTTTTTTGGAATCTACAGATTCATTTCATCAAAAAAAGATAACACATGTTTTCCTTAAACGGTGGTTAAGTAATCCTAATGGTAAAGGGTCCAATGAGCAAAGGAGTTCTCAAGAAACTCTACTTCTAGTTTGTATAGGTTTTCCTTATAATTGAGAATTGTCATATTGTCTTAAACTTTAATGGAACTAGTGTATACAACATTTCTGACATACGGTGCAACTGATATGTCTAGACTAAAATACTTTGACAATTTGTTCTGGTAGTTATTCCAAAAGAGGTTAAGATTAAGATAAATATCTTAAAAGAGTTTCTTTGATGATCATTTTGTTGCTTCCCGTATTATACAGGCACCCGGAGAGAAGAGCTAAGGCTTGGTACCTGCCAAAGACACTCTAACGCTTAAGTTAGTAATTGGTTGAGGCAAGGAACAAATTTTTTTGGTTTTTTTGAATTTGTTCCTAATTTTACGTTAGTGGCCCTTTTTATAATAATTTAATTAAGTTTTTTGCAAATCCCCCTTTGTTGATCTTTATCCAGATTGTTCTTGTAGTCAAGTGTCAAGATATTACTTGTTATGTGGCCTAACAGTCCATACAATAATTTAGTCCAAATATAATGGTTTCTTAGGAAGGTCTACGCCTACTCTTTAAGTCCCTGAATATTTCAAAAGATGACGTGCATTTGATATCTTTGTGGTGACATCACCTTTATCATTATTGGTTGTACATGTACATTTTATGTGGTTCTCCCTCTGTTGGGTCAATACTAGTCTTGATTAACCATTGTCCAAATCAATGAGACTAAAGGTTTTTCAAGAATTTTTACTTTTCCTTGATGCTGGTAGGAACATATCAATGTTTTGAAATATATATTAGCATATGCACATGATTTTATATCATAAACAATTCACAATTCTAACAAATAAAATTGATTTAAGCAATTATCTTTTTAAGATTATCAAAAAATAATATTGGGACAAAAAAACCATTAAGTATATATTTTTTTAAAGAAAATAGAACTAGATATAAATAATGGGGCATTAAATGCTAATAGTATATAATAGGAGGTTGATCGACATCACAAGACCAAACAACAGGAAAAACAAAACAAAACATTGGTCAAAAAGAAGAAAACCACCAATATAACAAGATCAAAAAATGAAGAAAAAAACATCAATACAAAGATAGAAAATTTGTAGGAAGGCAAAAACCAAGAGCATCAAAAGAAAACACAAGCTAGATCTCCCTAGCCAAAGACATGCGAAAATCCACACTAATCACCACTGAGTAGCAAGAACACGACAGAAGGAGGTCAAGGACACTCACAACACTATTGGACCAGATGTTGAATATGGTTATCTAGATAGGCCGAGAAAGCACAAGATTTCTCCATAAACCTACAAAGATATCATTTCCAAGCCAAAAGAATGCTTATATTTTCCACGTCCTTTTGTAACACAAACTTGTTGGACTTGAGACTTCATACACAAGAGGGGACGTGAATTGTGTGGTTTGGAAAAATATGGTTTTGAAACATTTTCAAGATTAAAATCAGAATTTGAAAGATACTTATATATATCTAAGCAGCGGAAAATAAATATTGAAATAAAATGCGGAAATTAAAGAGTTTAAGGGAAGAAGAAAAACACTGAGAATTATAGAGATTCGGTCAAATCAAAAGGACCTACTCCTCTCCTCGAGAATTGATCTTGAGAGTATCCAATAAATACTTGAGATTTTCCATTTTTTTATATCTAAGCCCAATGTTTTATCCTTCCTAAGAGGTGGCAAGGATCTTGTTAGGGATCTGGCATTTTGATCGCCTCTATGGGCGGAAAGGATCCTACTTAGAGATCCAACATTTTGATTGCCTCTATGGGAGGAAAGGATCCTACTTAGAGATCCAGTGTTTCTATCGCCTCCATGGGCGACAAGGATCCCACTTAGGGATCCAACATTTTGACCGGCTCTACGGATCCAGCATTTTGATCGTCTTTATGGGCGGCAAAGATGCCACTTAGGGATCCATCATTTTGATCACCTCTATTGGTGGCAAGGATCCCACTTAGGGATCCAACATTTTGATCGCCTTTATGGGTGGCAAGGATCCCACTTAGGGATCCAGTGTTTTGACCGCCTCTATGGGCGGCAGGGATCTCACTTAGGGATCCAACATTTGGAAGATACTTTTGTTTTCCAATATTGTCGTCACCTTTGGTTTTCATGATCTTGTCAATGATCTAAGGACTTTGAGATTTAAATCATCATTTGTGAATGTTTTTCGAAGATCCTTCAAATGATTTGTCAAATGTGAAAATCTCTTTAGCAAGTCAAGAATTGTTTTTCCAAGCTGCATTCTAAACATCTTGTCATCTTATGATAGAGCATTTAGTTTGGAACTCTTTACTTCTATTGTACCTTCATGAGTCACTTCCAAAGTATCCCAAATATCATTGGTTGTTTTACACTAAGATGTGATTGAAGAATGTTCTTTGCCTTTTTGTCAAATAGCATTTTCTTCATGTCATCTTCATTCCAAGAGCCTTTTAGTTTTACATATTCTACTTTATTGATGACCGTCTTGGGAATATAAGGGCCATTTTCAACAACATCCCATATTTTTTCTCCTTGTGCTTCTAGATATGCTTGCATGCAAATTTTCCAAAATTCATAATATTCATCAACGAAACATGGAGGTTTGTTGTTACTGCCACCATCTCTAAAAACAGGATTAGCGGAAGCTGTCTTTTTGGATCGAGGATCAAGTTACCTTAACCTGCTCTGATACCAAATGTAAGTGTAGAATGAAACCTAGGGGGTGAATTAGGTTTTAAGAATTTTTCAATTATTTTAGAGATGTTATGGTTCTTTTTATTTTTCTATAAATCTATGATGAAAAGATGAATGAATAAGCAGGAGAAATAAAGTGAAGTAAATAAATTGACACTAGGATATTTCCTGGTTCCCCTTTCCAAACAAGAGTAGTCAAGTCCCCTTACACCCCGTGAAAGATTTCACTATATTAATTCTTTGTACAAGCCTTACACCAAGACCTCTCTTACAATCTTCTAACATAAGCATCAAACTACGGTGAACTTTGAATCAAGCCAATTAAAAGGACCTTTTTTCCAAAAAAACAGAAAGAACACCACTTTATATTTGCAAACAACTATATAAATTACAACCACTTTCCTTACAGGCAATGTCACCACACACTTGTTGAACAAATACAAATTATGAATACAACTTTGAATAATCTTTTCAACTTGGCTTGAGTTCCAAGATATATCAATTTTGATCTTCTCTTTCACTTGAATACAAATCAAGAATATATATATATATATATATATATATGTATATATATATATATATATATATATATATATATATATATATATATATATATATTAAGTGTTCAATATGTTTAAGAAACTTTTATCTAATGTATGAAATTTATGCACCAAAATTTATGAACACATCGAAACAGTAGATGAATTATTTGAAAAATAAAATGGGAAGAGGTAATTTGAACTATGAAAATCCTACTATTTATAAGTCGCTAGATACCTCTAGAAATTAGTAACAATGTTTGAGAAAATGATAATAAGAAATTGCAATGTTTTGGAAAAGTATCATGTTCAATTGTGATGAAGAGGTATGATATTGATTCAGAATTTTCCCAAATATGTTACAGAGATAAATCAATTGACTCAAGGAGGTAAATCGATTGAACTATCCTCAATGTTCAAAAATTTGAAGAAAATGAACTAAGTTAATTGATAGATTTGGAATGGTTAATCAATTGGATCAAAAGGTAAATCGACTAACCTCTTTTATTTTTCAAAATTTTGTTTTAGAGAACCAATGTCTGTCAATTTACTTAATGGGGCCAATTGATTGACCTTCTTAAATCTTTGAAAATTTTCCAAGTTAGAGATGCAACTTTGAAACAATGCATGCAAAAATGCTATGAATGATTTAGATGAAAATGTTTTAGCACCTAACATATATACACAAATAGAATGCCATTGGTACCTCAATCTTCGAATTCAATCCTTTGATTTTCAAAGCTTATGCAATCTTGATACTTGATTTCAATCTTTTTCTTCTTGATCTGTCTTCATTAATAAGCTTTTTCTTCGTCAAAACTAAGCTAAGATAGATGAAGAACATCTTCTTCACAAATTTAGAGGTGAAGGCATCACAAAGGTTCTTCCACGAGTTGATGCTCCCATCCAGGAGGGTATCATTACAACTCCAAACAGGGTTAGTGCAAAAATATTGCACTTTATTGCCCTTGGGCGTTGTAGTAATCAAACATGCTTAACATATTCGTATGGATCTGCGGTTTTGTCATAGCTCTACGACTTTTGAGGATTCTCTAAAGACCTCGAGATCTTGTGTTGAGGATTCGGGAAAAGAACGGGTTCCTTTTTTTCTCTATAATGTGAGCATATTTATCATATCTTTCTCTTCTTCGGGGAGGATGTGCCGGTGAATGACGAGGGTGGTGAACCTTAGAAGAAGTATGGCTACTGCTCCCCCTTCAGAATCGGGTGTGACAATTCTATGTGTCTTTTATATCTGTTGCAAGCTTGTGACCCCAGGGACTCTCCTAGTGGTACAATTGTGTAAATAGAAACTAGCTCAGGTACATCGGCTTGATTACCTCAAAATTTTGCCTCCCGCACAATGATGTTCCTTGGTGTAGCGTGTTGCATGTTTTCTTTTTTATGAATAGTCTTTCTGTCAAGAATTATAAGTTCTATTGGTGCATCAGGCTATATACGTTGCTCACTAGGTAAGTGGTTTCCTATACTCCAAGTTTTTCTTGTAACGTCTAAATTCTTGAGAAAACTTCTTATCAAGGTATGGTGGCGATGGTTCGCATTGGTAAATTTGTTGTGTAGATTTGACAAACAGGAGAGCCTAAAATGTTCCTTATCATTAAAATTTCACCTTCCTTCCAAACGGAATTCAATATAACATTATAAAATTAAATTATTATATTTATTATAGTTAATATAAAAAAATATAATCATTAAATAAAAATATAATCAAATCATTCTGAAGTTATATTTTTTATTAAGAGTGGATTATTTATAATATATAATTAAATATTAAATAAAATGAATAATTATAAATATATTTTATAAAATAATAATCTTGCTTTTTAATTGGATAAGTTTGAGAATGAATTGTGACGGATATCAACATTTTCTTCAACTTTGAATGCATCCGCATCTGATCAAAACAGAATTTTACTCTACCAAAATAAAAAATATTTAAATAGATTCTTACGACTGCATATAATGTTTTCATACCTAATAAAAATTAAATATTCCAAATTCTAAGTCAAAGTTAGCACAAGCAGCAAACTATAATGGACTACTTAAAAGAATAACTAGATATTTAAAAGGTAACCATTTTTTTCATCAAAAGTTATATGAACTACAAAAAATGACCCTATACTAAAGCATTATTTTCAAGACACGCCTAAAAGTCAGTGTGAAAGAACATGGTTCTCTGTACATAAAAATCAATCCTAAGGACAAGTGAAACAAAGAAATGGAGCCTACATGATGTCCAAAAAAATAGTAACCTCATTTTCATGTGAACACAACTTCCCCAAACGTGGGACGCTGATTTCTTATAGTTACTTGGATAGCCGTCAACATACTTGAAGATTCTCTTCAGCTAAATCTTAAGAATGTCGACGACTATCAAACTAACTACCCCGACATTCACAAACTTTCTTTCCGATTCTTGAATTGGAATCGAGTTTGCGAGCACTCATGTGGCAATTTAGGTGGTTTCAATTCCCCACTAAGCATTCCCACAACTTGTTTCATCGAAGGACGACGATTAGGCGATTTCATCAAACAAATCAATGCAACTCTAATGCACAAAAGAGCCTGCTCTTTATCATCCTCTAACAACATCTCTACACAAGGATCAACAAGTTCAAGTAGTTTCCCATTCCGTCCACAATGTCTAGCCCAAGACACCAAATTTGCTCTCTTAAACTCAGAAACATGCACACCATCATCATTCATCTGAAGAGGCCTCCTCCCAGAAACAATAACAAGCAATAACACCCCAAAACTATAAACATCACATTTCTCTGTTATATCATTACCACTATAACCATTTTCAGGCGCGACGTAAAAAACAGTTCCTCGCATACTTGTTGTACTGCTGATTTCACCACTCTTTTGAATTTCTCCGCTATTACATGAATCATAGCTATTCCAATTAACTCTCCTTAACTCACCACTGCCACTCAACCATGAATCACCACTACCACGATCCTTTCTGCTACGGTTTTTACTATTCCTTTTCTTCTTCGCATCATCGTCATCAACATCATCGCGATCTCTCTCCCATTTCCACCAACTATCACCATCTTTTCCACTCTTTTTCTTCCTGTTCTTGTTGGCGAGCTCTTTAGAATACTCTTCCTTCCACCACTCCCTTGCCGGTCTTCTCTTCTCTTTCTTCTTCAAATCACCCTTTCCATTTCCCTCTTCCATTGACTCCCACCACTCCATTTTCTTCTTGCTCTTGCTTTTCTCTACCTTTCCACTTCCATTTCCATCCAACAATTCACCATTCTTTGAACTTTCCTCCTTCACTTCTTTACCAATCCAATTCATTACATAATCCTTTACACTCCCATTCTTCTTCATTCTGCCACCAACACTACCAACCATGTCTGTTTCATATTCTTCAAAGCTAGTGTTTACACTCTCAATTTCTGTCTCATCACTATCAAACTCCTCTTTTCTGAACTCGAAAGGAGAAACGGTTTTCAACCTCGCGAGACCGAAATCAGCTATCTTAGCGGAAAAGGAATGATCAAGAAGAATATTACTAGGTTTAATATCACCGTGAATGATAGGCGGATCGCAAGAATGAAGATATTGAATTCCTTTCGCGACGTCGAGAATTATCGAAAACCGTGTTTTCCATAGCGTTAACTCGGGGTATTTACGACGGAAAAGCGCGTCATGGAGGTTACCGTTTTTCATGAGATCATAGACGAGAAGGAAACGGCGACGTTTTGGATCGGATGAGAAACCGATTGCGGGGACAAGGAGGTTGGAATTGAGTCTGGCGGCAAAGAAGAGTTCGTTGTGATATTCACGTTCACCTTGGCAGCCGACGGAGGAACTAATAGAGTTCATGAGCTTCACGGCGATTAGTTTACCGGAGGAGGGGAGGGTACCGGAATATACAGGACCGAATCCGCCATGACCGAGGATATTGGAGAACGAGTTCGTTGCGCGGCGGAGGAGGGGGTAGGAGAAGGGATGAGGAGGATTGGAGTCTGAGTCGGAGGATGGAGTAGTTCGTTTTTCGTTGCGGAGGCAGTGGAGAAGAGCGAAAAAGAAAGAGCAACCAGTTACGACGGAGGAACTTTGTTTGTTCTTTGTTTGAGGCGGAGGAGGATGTGGTGGTGGTGGTGATGACGTGGACATAGGATCGCCGGCGGGGAAGTTGAATTTTGTTATGTGTATGGATTGTGTTGTGTTGTGTTATGTTATGTTGGGATATTTATTTTGGAACGTGAAGGGTATTTGACTTTGTGTGAATAAAGGGAAGGAACGCGAAGGTGCAGTGTACAACAACGCGTTTGTCTTTGTTTATTGAGGGAAAGTTTTTTAATTGCTCTTTTTAATGAGCAAGCTTTTAGTCTTCTACGTTTTAGTACATGATAAAAAAGGTGTTACTTTTGTTTTTGAAATATTATGATGAACGTCGGCATTAGTCTTATAATTTAAAATAATATTTTTTTATTTTCAAAATACTTGAAAGTGTTTTTGTGATAATAAGTATTTTTGTAATGTAAGTTAAAATACCTAACCTTTTTAGTAAAATTCTTAAACAATTATTTTGGGCCAATAGTTAGCAAAATATTATATAAAATTTTTTTTTTTTTGTAAATGATATTAAGGGACTAAAAAGGACCTCCTCTTTTTTTTTTGTGAAAAAAGGACCCTTTTAATATTCTTTAGAAAAAAACAATTCAATTATAATCATTAATTTTTTAAAGTATTGCTATGGTCAAAAGCTGCTGATAATGACTTTTTTTTTTTTTTACGAAAATGTTTTTCCCTTGGCAAAAATACGGTCATCAAAAGGTCAATATTATAAATTAGTATACGTTAGGGTGTGCTTTTGATTATCGCATAGAATGGCATTTTTTGTTGTTGTTATTTTTGGTATTGATAGTGGCTTTATGCCGCTGCATACAAAAAATATTTATTTTAATAATTCCATTAGTAGCGGATGAAGATTGCAAGAAATGGAAAAAATATGCAAGGAACCACAATTGCAATATGGAGATTAATGCTAAGGATTAAGACTCAAGTATATGGAAACAAATGGCAAGTGTATGGCCAACGTTGGATTCAATGACTTACTAGAATATTATGAGTGGTCTTAACTAAAAGCCTGGATAGACTGCTGGATTGCCTCAGGGTTAAAACTCCATACCTTCAGCCAAACTATTCTGCAGACTAAAATTTGGTAAGAGTAGCTGACATTCTAGATGAGAATGGACAATGGGGTTGGTGTTGGAATCCCCCAAAATCTAGAGAATTTCAAATCAATTTTGATGAATAAGATTCAATCAATTGATTGATTTTTTTTAACAGTAAATGAAACTTTATATAAAGAAAGTAAGATAGCATGAAACATGCCATAACAACCACAGCCCATCAAGAAACCAAACAGAGACATGCACTACCTCACAACCAAAGGGTATTATTACCTAAATAAGAAACTTAGGTAGCAAATAACTTTACTCCTAATCCAAAAATCAAAATAAAAAATAGATACAAACTAAAGTGTCCTAAACAAGATTCTAAGGGAAAAAATTACTAACAAACTGCTCCCAAATCAAAGACTCTCCTATTGATCCCAGCGATGCACTACGACTGAAAAGATCACTGTCAAAAGACATAATTCTTAGGAAAAGAATGCAACAATGCCCCGCACCAAAAACAACAAAATCTGAAACAATCAGAATGGTCCGATGAGCCAGAAAGTCTTGATCCATAGTGAACCGGACCGATGAAAATCTGAAAAAGATAGAGAGAACAACCAGAACTAACATGTTCATTTCTAAAAACAAACAGTACTCCTAATCATAATCATAACGATCCCATCCTCATAATTGATTGAATTCTCTCTTGGTTTTCACTCTTCACTCGATTGAATCAATCAACCTTGATTGCAAAATAACTCTTGTTGCACAATAATAATGTAGGAAAAAGAAAAGAAAAAAAACTTAATTGTGAAGAAAGATGAATTAGAGTTTGACAAAAATAAGGGGAAAAAGAAGGATTTTTGCAAAGTTTATCTCTGTGTTGAAAGTATTTTGGGTAAATATTTTCTAATATATCGTATCCACAGAGATTGAGTCAATATTACTGCCGTTCTATAGTCGAATTATAATGAGTGGTAAAAAGCATTGGTTTTGATTGTTTATTCTAAAAGTGCGTATAAGAAAGTAATAAGTAATTAAACTGAAAGCTTAAAAAGTGAGTAACAATGGTGATGAATATGTTGAGTTCTAGGGTTCATCAACCTATTCATATGCAATTGATCAATTAATCCACAAGTGAACCATTATATAAGCTATTATCTTCATTCATCCTCAAAACAGATATTATATCTAAGATCAATTTAGAGCCACCTCTACCGGTATGATATTCGATCTCTCAGAATAACAATAAAGATAAAGGGAATTAGACACGATGATTTATGAAAACCTATTCACAATCCCATCTCTGTGAATTAAGAACAAGTCAATATAAAAACCTAGGGCAAAAGTATGAACTCTATCTCTTGATTAATAGCTCAACAATGATATAAAATTAAAAGCAAGGTTCTTTATTGATAATAAAACTTAACAATTGTTCACAGGAATTAATTAAAGTTATTGCATCTTCATAGGTCAACTACTACCTTAAACTCAACACAATGGGGTTTAGCTCTCCATAGACATGAAGAACACACAAAACTTCATAGAGGGATTCATCTTAATCAAGGGAATGTCTTCGATTGATGTTGAATTCTCCGTTGAATGTTGTTTTATGCTCTGGAATAAGACTGCTCTCTGAACTTTGCTCACAAAAGATATTTCACTTATGAGGATTAGGGCTTCTATTTATAGCCCTATTTCTTTTTACGAAGCAACCGCGGCGCGGCATGGAGGAGCGAGGCGCGAACTGGGACCAGAAGGTTTGGCGCGTCTCGCCCAATTCTGCTCCGATTCGGCCTCTGCTTTATCCCACTTTTTTGTGATTTTGCGTCTCCAGTGTCCTTACGCCTTCATGTTTCCTCGTCCTTACTTTTCAGCCTTAATATCTGCACAACTAAGACCCAAAGTGATTCAATTTGCTCTACAATTAGAATCAAACCTCTAGAGTTCAATTCTAACCATAAACTCACCAAAAATCATACGATATGCTCAACTTCAGATCAAAAGGTAGTTATTTTAACACATGAAAATACTAATAATTCACTCCTAACACTCTGCTCTCAAAAACTGAAGTTTATTCCTTGCAACTGCAAGTGAGTCTATATGTTATAACAATAGGGGTTACTCCGTATTTATAGAATTTTTGGGTTTGCTTAAACAAAGCCCAAAATACAAAGCCAAAAATATTCAATTCTGGTAACACCACAAAAATTATGCCTAAGTCGAAATTCTTGTCAAGTTACACAACTTCAATATTTCGACAACTACACAACTTTGACACATACTAGGTTATTTTGACACTACCTTGTTTCTGTCGAGCAACCTACTTCTACACAAGGAATTAAAATTTCAACATGCCACCTAATTCATTGTGTCTAAGCTATCTACATTCATCATAAATCTTAATTTCTTTAACACTTCGACCTGCACTTATTTCGTCATGATGTCTGCAATCTGAATCTCAGCTATGTAGTGTTCCAAGTTCAGGTTCTCATTTGCTGCATGCTCTCGAAGATACTGGAACCTCATTTCGATGTGCTTATTTCTTCCATGTGCTATCGAATTCTTTGCCATATTGATAGCTGACATGCTATCGATCTTCATGGTAATTGCTCCATGATTCTTCCCAGTAATCTCTTCGACCAGAATCACCATCAATGTTGTTTGACATGCACAAAGAGAAGAAGCTATGTATTCTACTTCACACGACGATAGTGTCAATGCTGGTTCTTTTCTCAAACTCCAAGCAACTGGTGCACCACTTAGCATAAACATATAACTAGCTGTGGATTTTTAATCCTCAGCATCACTACACCAACCTGCGTTAGTGTAACTCACTAACTTACATTCTTTTCTTTCATCAGCTGTAGGAAACAAAATGCTATAATTGAGAGTTTCTTTTAGATACCTTTGTATCCTCTTTGTCGCTAATTAATGTGATACATTTGGCTTCTGCATGAGTCTACTTAATGACAAGTCAGACCTTGTGTGACAAAGGTATCTTAATGACTCAATAAGTCTTCTGTATTGTATTGGGTCGATATCATCTTCAACTGAGTCTTTCTACAGTTGCAGTCTTGGTTCAGTAGGTGTTGAAGCCGCATTGCAGTCTTCCATCTCAAATCTCTTGAGTATTTCACTTGCATATCTTCTTTGATGCATCATCAATCCTATACTACTCTTGTAGAATTTTATGCCAAGGAAGTATGAAATGTAGCTCAGATCATGCATTTTGAACTCCTTGATAAGATCACATTTGAAGTCTTTGATCTCTTTCTTGCAGCTACCTATTATCAACAAGTCATCGACATAGAGACATAGTATAAGCAATTCACTCTTACTTGTTCTTACATACACTCTGTAATACGGTGAACTGACTTTTTATAATCGAAAATGTCGCGGTTAAGCAAGAGTCGCCACCGACTTTTATTTTATCCAAACAGATTCGGAAAGGCAAAAAGAAACAGAAAAAAACCTTTTAAAAGAAATCTAAGTTCGGGGGGTAATTTATGCAAAGGGAAGGTGTAAGGCACCCTTTGCATCCATGGTTTTCCATGGGCTCTTAATTGCTTTGCTTGCTCGTTTGTTTAGAAAAAGTAGATGAAAGAGATAGGGACTTTAGCTCGTAAATGAGCGTTGCCCTTTTGAAAAATTATGAGAAAGAATATAATGAAAGTTTGAGCATTGCAAAGCAATTAGGGGCAATTACCTTAAACTCAGATGATAGGTCTCTTTTTAGCCTTTCAGAATGAAAGGGTCTATCCTTGCCATAAGAGGGCAGGAAGCCTTTCGTTTGGAGGTTGAAGGGTCGTCGAAGCATCCTTTGCCATAAGACTGTCCCATGCCATAGAGGGGCAGGTAGTCTAAGGGAAGGATAAAATAGTCATTTTAAGGCATCATGCGAGGATACCTTAGCAATAGGACAATCATCTTATAAGGCAACATTGAGGGACATAATTGATGATGATAATGAACTTAGGGCAACGTTTGTTTTGCTTAGGTATCCTCGGAATCGAGGGACTTTTGACTATTTAGTACACTTAAAGGCAACAAGGCAACAGGCAACAATAATAAGGCAATAATAAGGCAACGAGAGGGATTACCCTAAAGGTGTGTGGGCACCAATCACGTGGTTAATTCATTATATTATCTTATAATTAGTTATCCTAATTCAGTTCAAGACTTGCACTCCCTAAGATTACTAACCACAACAATTAATATTAACAGTAATAATAGCAATATGGGGAAGGGGACAATGAAACCAGCGGATCCCTAATAGGGTTTGGCATAAGTAATAAAAGACAAGAGATATCAGGGTTTAGGGTTACCAGTACTCGTAGCTTTGGCAGTCGACAAACCCTGAAAATTGAAAAAGATAGAATAAACAGAAAGGGGTGAGTGCATTATCGGTTCGAAGGAAAAGACAGTTAACCCTAAATAAAGCAAAAAGAAAAAGGATTTAAATAAATCAATAAAAAAGAAACTTAGCTTTGCATTTGATCTGATAGGGTTGGCGGTTGGCTAATACTGATTTAGTGTAGTGGAGGTCTATGGTGGAGCAGCGCGTTCCAGTCCTTTAGATATGGAATTAGCGGGATCCAGTGGAGGAGATTGAGGATGAATTTGCGAATATCCACGGAATAGATAAACAACTCGAATGTAGCTCGCAAAGAGTAAAAAAAAAATAGTAGTAATAAAACATAAAAATATGAATGAGAAAATGACAAAACAATAACAAATATTGATAAGGAAATTTATAAAAGAAAAGAAATAACCATGTACAATTAAAAGCATAATATTTTGGTATATATTTGTTTTTTATGATTAGAATTTTAAGGAAAACTTATTAATACTAAAAAGCAAGTTTAAATGAAAAGAACAGTATCTAATAAGTGTTGTACGTGAGAAATCGGTACCAACACATTTCACTTATTCTAAAAAAAAAGGGAACCACTTAAATGATGACATGTGGCAATTTAATTAAAGTAATAAAAAAAAGAATAAATATAACATATTAGAGAGAAACCAATTACTTAGATCTCTCCTCTTTTTTTTTACGCAGATGCACAACCTCTCTGTTCTTTCATGATTTCTCGGTGGATGTGATGATTCTTCGGCGAAGCACCCCTCTTCTTCTTCTTTTTCTCCGACGTTGTTCGTTGATGAAGCTATGGTGTTGACGAATCGGTGCGTCGTTCCGTAAGGTCGCAGGTGACGTGAACTGGATCTGTGACACGTTGTTGCGCTTGGAGTCATCGTCCGGTGTTGGCATCTGGCGCGAGTGTGGTGTCTGGTGAGATCGTCGGTTGTTGAAAGTGTTTCTAGGAATTTACTGTAGCGATTCATTGATGTCGATTCGCTGTTGAGTCATGATGATGTTGTTGCGTTGTTTGCAGATTCGGAGTTGCGATGGGTGTTGTTGATTTCACAGTGGATCCGCGGCGGTTTTGAAGAGGTGGTGACATCCATGCTGATCATGACGGTCGGAGCTTGCCGTCAGATCGGAAACACGAAGAGGGAGGCTCGTTAGGAAGATTCACGGCGGAGGCCCCACGTTGCTGATGAAGATGCGATCAAAGGTGCGGTTTGGAAAGGTTGACGTCAATGTTGCAGTTTGGTGCGATGAGCGTGAACGCTGTTGTTGGTTCCGGCGGCTGAAGGTGTTTGGTACAACGTCGATTTCCGATTCTGTTCTTCTTTTCTCCACCTGTAAAAACAAAACTCAAAATATATTGATATTGTTAGTAGTTCTTTGTGAGTTTTTGTTTTGATGTGATATGTTCAATTCACAGGTTACATGGTGTTGGATTGATGTAGTGAAATTCCATAGTTTGGATGGTGAATTTGAAGATGGTAATTAAAGGTTACATGAGTGTAGTGTTAATGGCGTAAGATTATATGAATGATGGTGATGATGGTGGTTCTGTGAAATTGTTATGGTTGATGAATGTTACAGGTTCTTTGTCATGTAGATGATGATATTTGGTTAGAAGTATGTACAAAGCGTGTAATAACGCGAATGAGTCAAAGTTTGTGGAATGGACAATTGTTAGATGTTAGAGAGAAGTTAGAAATTGGGTTGATCACTTTTGAATGTGAGTGGAGAGAGTGTATGAAATTAGGATTGGTAATGTGTGTTTTCATGAGATGCAATGCATACGTTTGTCTTGAGTTTTTTGAAGAACGTTAAAACAGGAGATGTAAAGGCGTGATATTTGTAAAAACATGATATTTGTAACAATGTGATGTTTGTAAAAACGTGATATCAACTCGGCATTTGTGGTAAACCTTAAGGAGTCAGGATGCCTTTGTCGTGACAGTATGCTTTCGAACTAACCATGCTTCAGTTAGGACTTTCAAGGGTCGTAACGTGGCTTGGTTCACGGTTTAAGAAACAAAGGATAAAGGCTCAAAATTTGATTGTACCCACCCCT
Source organism: Vicia villosa (assembly GCF_029867415.1). Taxonomy (NCBI): domain Eukaryota; kingdom Viridiplantae; phylum Streptophyta; class Magnoliopsida; order Fabales; family Fabaceae; genus Vicia; species Vicia villosa. The sequence goes on along the minus strand of NC_081180.1, from coordinate 91,154,829 downwards.
CTTCGTGATGATCTTCAGTCCTAAGCTCAGTTAATTCAACTTACGCATTCAGGTTCCAAGAGACTTTTGGATTTGCACCTTTGATAATGATGATGGTTCACAAGCAGAGAGAACTTTTGAGATGGCAGTCACTTCTTCCTTTTGGTAGTCATAACTTTGAGTTGTTCAAGAATTTATTGACTTCTTTTTTCATCTTTTTGATATCCCTAACTTTTGCCTGAACTGTCTCTTTTGAGCTTACAGTCAGCGGGACGCCTTGATTTTTGCCTAAGTCTTTTTTGACTTAGCAGGCTTTTCTTTGTATATATGTTTCTTCCATCCATTCGTTTTTTTTTTGAAAGATATTGACTGCCTTGCTTAATGATTGATGAGCCATTATTGGCTTTTGATTGACATCTCCAACGCTTCTTGTATGTGTGCGGATGAACGCTTGTGATTGAAACCTTTGTTGAAAGGTGTACTGAATGATTCTCTTAAAATAGAATGCACAGCCAAATTAACTGAGAACTACCCTGCCCCAGGTTATGATCAAGGGTTTTAATTAGTACAAGAAAGAAACTTCTACTTCTTTGGCTCAAAGGGGTTGACGAGGGATTAACATCCTTATATCTCCACTGTTTAGGAATTGAAACAATGCCTGTACATCGTCAGCATAGTCCGCTCAAAAGCATACTGTATGAGGTTGTGGTATCGTTTTCGTCATCCTCCCTCAAAAGGCATACAACTTTAGCAGGAGTTGAATATCACAAAACACATGCAAAGTAAAGGCATAATTTAAAATGAGTGATAGCGAAATAATTTATTCAAGACAAACATATGCAATGCACTGATGATGATTATTAAAACAGATAATGTCTATCATGAGTCAAATGTTTAAACAAACAGAAAAGAAACTTGCAAATGAAAGTAGAACTAATGATCCAAAAGTTCGTCCGTCGAGACGTTAATCAGTCATGCCATGACTAGGCATAGGAGCGGTGATTACCACAGGGGTTTCAGGAGGGTTGGATTTGATTTCTCCGTCATTGATCAGATCTTGAATCTTATTCTTTAATGTCCAACAATTGTTTGGGTAATGTCCAAGACTGTTGGAATGGTACGCGCGCCTCGCATTGGGTTTATAGTAGGTGTTAGAATTCGTTGGCTCGATTGCCCTGAGCGTCTGGATCATATGAGTGAATTGATTGTTGTGACTCAGTTGTCGTGATTCCATTATCGTGACTCAGTTGTCGTGATTCCATTATCGTGACTCAGTTGTCGTGATTCTATTATCGTGACTCAGTTGTCGTGACTTCATTGTCGTGGTTCAGTTGTCGTGACTTCATTGTTGTGGTTCAGTTGTCGTGATTCCATTATCGTGACTCAGTTGTCGTGACTTTGTTGTCGTGACTCAGTTGTCGTGATTCCATTATCGTGGTTTTTTCTGATTTGAATGTCATGATTAAATCTTTAATCGCACGCTTTAACGGTCTACCATCCTTTATACCATAACCAGGATTGTTCGAATAATAGGCGCATCTCGCATTGTAGTTGTACCCTAAGAATAGGAGTGCCTTCAATTCTTCTTGCCCCTTGGGTGAGTTCAGAATCAAAGTCTGGGATCGGGCATTCCGAGCCTGGAGGTGTTTGACTGATCGCTCGAAATCCACTTATGCTGAAGTAAACAACAAGAGAGGATGAGATACCTGTTGTGAGAAACCTGTTATGCGATGTTATGAATGCAAATGCAATATTTTCAAGGATCTTTGGGCATTTAGTTAGCAACATTAGAAAATGATTCGGTCGCGCCTTTGTCTGAAGAAATCTGAACTTTGTCTTTGAACGTCTTTCTTTGAGAATCAAGCTCACCATATCGAGTAGGTCATAGCCTCTGATTCGGGATACTTGTAATTTGAAAGTGTATGGCTAGAGGAAAATAAATCCTCTTGCCCCTTGATAGGTACTGAGTCTCTGAATTGAAAGGTATGTGGCTAGAGGAAAATAAATCCTCTTGCCCCTAGATAGGAATTCAGTCCTTGATAAGAGCACCTGAAACTGTGCGCCCTAAATTCCTAAGATCCTTGAAAGGGTTAGTTAAATCATGTTATGCTTATGATGTCATGATGTTATGCGAATGCAGTTCATTAGGCATAGTGTGAGATAGTAAGGGCACACGTCCTTTTAACAAAACCTGCAAAGAACAAAGGTTAGTAGCAACACAAACAAGTCACACAAGTCACACAATTTTTTGGCTTAAGGCTTGCATGGAGTCTGATCAGGTGTCCTTCCCAAGGGTATTTCTATGGATAAGGAGATTTCAGCAACGGGTTCTACAAGTTATCCAGAATTGTCAGCCCTTCTAAAGCACCCTCGGACATGATGCATTTGCATCATGCAATGATACTTTGAGAGAGGACCTATCTGAATTGTAGCATCGGGTAGCGACTAGTTCTCAACATTTGTCAAGAGTAGTCCCCCCACTACGTTCCTAAAGGCCAGGATGGGTTAAAGGGTAACTAAAGGTCCTTGAGCTCCGGCGCACCCACAGACACATACATAGACCCCCCTCATTTGAGAAAGGTGTGCATATGCTATGGAGTCCTAACTCAAGCGTGAACTTCATATTGACTCATCTCCCACATATGTGAAAGAGGTCGCCATGACTATGCCACTCCTAAACTTAGGTGTTCTTGAATCCGGGAATAGGATTCGTCCTTCAATTTTCCCAAAACGCCCCTGAAAAATAAAACAAACAAAGCAAACAATAGAAAACAATTATGTGATTCCTAAACTTTTAAGGTAACCCCTCTTTTATCGAAATTTGGTCCCCAGCAGAGTCGCCAGTTCTGTAATACGGTGAACTGACTTTTTATAATCGAAAATGTCGCGGTTAAGCAAGAGTCGCCACCGACTTTTATTTTATCCAAACAGATTCGGAAAGGCAAAAAGAAACAGAAAAAAACCTTTTAAAAGAAATCTAAGTTCGGGGGGTAATTTATGCAAAGGGAAGGTGTAAGGCACCCTTTGCATCCATGGTTTTCCATGGGCTCTTAATTGCTTTGCTTGCTCGTTTGTTTAGAAAAAGTAGATGAAAGAGATAGGGACTTTAGCTCGTAAATGAGCGTTGCCCTTTTGAAAAATTATGAGAAAGAATATAATGAAAGTTTGAGCATTGCAAAGCAATTAGGGGCAATTACCTTAAACTCAGATGATAGGTCTCTTTTTAGCCTTTCAGAATGAAAGGGTCTATCCTTGCCATAAGAGGGCAGGAAGCCTTTCGTTTGGAGGTTGAAGGGTCGTCGAAGCATCCTTTGCCATAAGACTGTCCCATGCCATAGAGGGGCAGGTAGTCTAAGGGAAGGATAAAATAGTCATTTTAAGGCATCATGCGAGGATACCTTAGCAATAGGACAATCATCTTATAAGGCAACATTGAGGGACATAATTGATGATGATAATGAACTTAGGGCAACGTTTGTTTTGCTTAGGTATCCTCGGAATCGAGGGACTTTTGACTATTTAGTACACTTAAAGGCAACAAGGCAACAGGCAACAATAATAAGGCAATAATAAGGCAACGAGAGGGATTACCCTAAAGGTGTGTGGGCACCAATCACGTGGTTAATTCATTATATTATCTTATAATTAGTTATCCTAATTCAGTTCAAGACTTGCACTCCCTAAGATTACTAACCACAACAATTAATATTAACAGTAATAATAGCAATATGGGGAAGGGGACAATGAAACCAGCGGATCCCTAATAGGGTTTGGCATAAGTAATAAAAGACAAGAGATATCAGGGTTTAGGGTTACCAGTACTCGTAGCTTTGGCAGTCGACAAACCCTGAAAATTGAAAAAGATAGAATAAACAGAAAGGGGTGAGTGCATTATCGGTTCGAAGGAAAAGACAGTTAACCCTAAATAAAGCAAAAAGAAAAAGGATTTAAATAAATCAATAAAAAAGAAACTTAGCTTTGCATTTGATCTGATAGGGTTGGCGGTTGGCTAATACTGATTTAGTGTAGTGGAGGTCTATGGTGGAGCAGCGCGTTCCAGTCCTTTAGATATGGAATTAGCGGGATCCAGTGGAGGAGATTGAGGATGAATTTGCGAATATCCACGGAATAGATAAACAACTCGAATGTAGCTCGCAAAGAGTAAAAAAAAAATAGTAGTAATAAAACATAAAAATATGAATGAGAAAATGACAAAACAATAACAAATATTGATAAGGAAATTTATAAAAGAAAAGAAATAACCATGTACAATTAAAAGCATAATATTTTGGTATATATTTGTTTTTTATGATTAGAATTTTAAGGAAAACTTATTAATACTAAAAAGCAAGTTTAAATGAAAAGAACAGTATCTAATAAGTGTTGTACGTGAGAAATCGGTACCAACACATTTCACTTATTCTAAAAAAAAAGGGAACCACTTAAATGATGACATGTGGCAATTTAATTAAAGTAATAAAAAAAAAGAATAAATATAACATATTAGAGAGAAACCAATTACTTAGATCTCTCCTCTTTTTTTTTACGCAGATGCACAACCTCTCTGTTCTTTCATGATTTCTCGGTGGATGTGATGATTCTTCGGCGAAGCACCCCTCTTCTTCTTCTTTTTCTCCGACGTTGTTCGTTGATGAAGCTATGGTGTTGACGAATCGGTGCGTCGTTCCGTAAGGTCGCAGGTGACGTGAACTGGATCTGTGACACGTTGTTGCGCTTGGAGTCATCGTCCGGTGTTGGCATCTGGCGCGAGTGTGGTGTCTGGTGAGATCGTCGGTTGTTGAAAGTGTTTCTAGGAATTTACTGTAGCGATTCATTGATGTCGATTCGCTGTTGAGTCATGATGATGTTGTTGCGTTGTTTGCAGATTCGGAGTTGCGATGGGTGTTGTTGATTTCACAGTGGATCCGCGGCGGTTTTGAAGAGGTGGTGACATCCATGCTGATCATGACGGTCGGAGCTTGCCGTCAGATCGGAAACACGAAGAGGGAGGCTCGTTAGGAAGATTCACGGCGGAGGCCCCACGTTGCTGATGAAGATGCGATCAAAGGTGCGGTTTGGAAAGGTTGACGTCAATGTTGCAGTTTGGTGCGATGAGCGTGAACGCTGTTGTTGGTTCCGGCGGCTGAAGGTGTTTGGTACAACGTCGATTTCCGATTCTGTTCTTCTTTTCTCCACCTGTAAAAACAAAACTCAAAATATATTGATATTGTTAGTAGTTCTTTGTGAGTTTTTGTTTTGATGTGATATGTTCAATTCACAGGTTACATGGTGTTGGATTGATGTAGTGAAATTCCATAGTTTGGATGGTGAATTTGAAGATGGTAATTAAAGGTTACATGAGTGTAGTGTTAATGGCGTAAGATTATATGAATGATGGTGATGATGGTGGTTCTGTGAAATTGTTATGGTTGATGAATGTTACAGGTTCTTTGTCATGTAGATGATGATATTTGGTTAGAAGTATGTACAAAGCGTGTAATAACGCGAATGAGTCAAAGTTTGTGGAATGGACAATTGTTAGATGTTAGAGAGAAGTTAGAAATTGGGTTGATCACTTTTGAATGTGAGTGGAGAGAGTGTATGAAATTAGGATTGGTAATGTGTGTTTTCGTGAGAGAGGTGGAGAAGGGTTAGAAATAGGGTTTTTGTTCCTCCTCCTTTAAGTGTTAGAATGAGGGCCTATTTATACACACAAAAATTAGGTCAAGTAAATAAAGTAATTGATCAAATATAATAAAAAATTAAATCAAATATAATTTGATTTTGATTTGTTACCATATTTGATTAATCACAAAAATTGCTTGATTGTCTAAAAAGATGCTTGAAATAACAAATCAAAATTTAAAATTTTCTTTTTTTAGGATTTTTGGACTAAAAAGGCAAAAAATGAAAAATAAATATTTTTTAAAAATACCTAATTATTAAATACGAAAATTAATAATAACATGATAAAAAAAATTATTTTTGTGATTTTTTTTTAATAAAAGATTAATAAAATAAAGTTAGAAATAAGTAAAAAAAAAAGTTAGAACTAAATAACAGGAAAAAATGTTAGAACTGGGCTTCAGACCCGGGACCCTGTATTTGTAAATCTTACTTCCTTACCGACCGGGCTATGTCAACCATTCGAAATGAAAGGACATACACAAATATATGCGGGCAAATTTTGGGGTATGACAGCTGCCCCTGTTCAATCTTCTTAAACCTGAAGATGTAGAGTGGTTTGTATGCCATTCGGTATCTGAAGGTGGAAGAAGATTGAACACTAGAATACCAAGAAATTTGCCCTAGCTGAAGTAGGGACTTTAGTCGGAGATGGGCTTGAAGATGTCATCCGTCTTGATATGCTTGAGAGTCAGAATGCGTCGTACGCTGGACTGTTTCTGAGGAATAAACTTAGGTTGAGTCGTATGTTGGACTAAATTCAATTTGCATTCGTAGATGTCTGGAGGGCCGTGCGTTAGGCTGAAGAATAAATCGTGCGTTAGACTATTCTCAATTGCATCCTCAGATGTCTGGAAAACCGTGCGTTAGGTTGATGGATAAGTCGTGCGTTAGACTATTCCGATTTGCATCCGTAGATGTCTGGAAAACCGTGCGTTAGGTTGATGGATAAGTCGTGCGTTAGACTAATCCGATTTGCATCCGTAGATGTCTGGAGAGCCGTGCGTTAGGCTGAAGAATAAATCATGCGTTAGACTATTCTCAATTGCATCCTCAGATGTCTGGAAAACCGTGCGTTAGGTTGATGGATAAGTCGTGCGTTAGACTAATCCGATTTGCATCCGTAGATGTCTGGAAAACCGTGCGTTAGGTTGATGGATAAGTCGTGCGTTAGACTAATCCGATTTGCATCCGTAGATGTCTGGAGAGCCGTGCGTTAGGCTGAAGAATAAATCATGCGTTAGACTATTCTCAATTGCATCCTCAGATGTCTGGAAAACCGTGCGTTAGGCTTTGCTTTGAATAAGATTCGAATCTTTGTAATGTACCTGTCACATATTCACTTGGTAACAATGTCAGTTTTATGCAATGTATGTAATGAATGAGATGGAGTTCTCAAAAATAAATGGGACGCTTTGTATGTTATGCATGAATTACAACCGCATACAATGTATGAATATGCATGTGATGTATATGATGTATGGCTATGATTTATGTTACTCGAAGCATCTTGATTGAGAAGATAAATCTCTATGTCATTGTGAGTTTGATGTTTTGATCTTGTCTTGAAGATGCTCAGCTGGGAATTTATGATTCTTGCTTGGGGATGATCAGTAACTTGATCTACCCTGATTGGGAATAAAAGATATTGATAAATCATGTTGGAGGAGAGCGACAGTGTTGAAGATGTAAACTCTGTTGGGCAGCCATGTCTCTATCGGGAGCGTTTGAAGATATCTTCTTAATGATTACTCTGTGGGGATATGATCTTGTGAACCCGGCTTTGTGGGGAGACATGGGTGAAAGTTGCCCCCAGTATTATAGTAACTACTGCTTGATTTAGGACACGTCACTTAAAATGTCAAACTGGACTTGTATAGATTTGCCCCTAGTTAGCAGGAACTTTGGAAAGATTCGCCTTGCGAGGCCTTTATAAGATGTGCATTTTAGGAGACATGCCCCTAGTAATCATATGCCCAATCTGATGTCCTATGTTGGTTGAGAAGTAGCTTCAGATCTTCTTGGATGCGTGCCCCTGATTATTTTGGCATCCTTGTGAGATTCTCAGAAACTTGACTTGATTGCCCCAGATTGTTTGGACAAATAGTTTGAAACCCACTTGAGGTGTATGCCTTTGATTGTTTGGCTTTTGAGAGATTCTTATAATCTTGACTGGATTGCCCCAGATTGATTGGGCAAAACGTGTCATGCCCCTTGTATACGTAGGATACATTGCTTCTCGGCGTAATCTTGTCTGTCGGGATAACTTTCAGTCATTAGTTGTACCCTGTGCAAGTTCTTTCTGATGCTAACATTTGAAATTATGTAGCAGAATATGTTTAATAATGAATTCATGAGATGCAATGCATACGTTTGTCTTGAGTTTTTTGAAGAACGTTAAAACAGGAGATGTAAAGGCGTGATATTTGTAAAAACATGATATTTGTAACAATGTGATGTTTGTAAAAACGTGATATCAACTCGGCATTTGTGGTAAACCTTAAGGAGTCAGGATGCCTTTGTCGTGACAGTATGCTTTCGAACTAACCATGCTTCAGTTAGGACTTTCAAGGGTCGTAACGTGGCTTGGTTCACGGTTTAAGAAACAAAGGATAAAGGCTCAAAATTTGATTGTACCCACCCCTCTTCGTGATGATCTTCAGTCCTAAGCTCAGTTAATTCAACTTACGCATTCAGGTTCCAAGAGACTTTTGGATTTGCACCTTTGATAATGATGATGGTTCACAAGCAGAGAGAACTTTTGAGATGGCAGTCACTTCTTCCTTTTGGTAGTCATAACTTTGAGTTGTTCAAGAATTTATTGACTTCTTTTTTCATCTTTTTGATATCCCTAACTTTTGCCTGAACTGTCTCTTTTGAGCTTACAGTCAGCGGGACGCCTTGATTTTTGCCTAAGTCTTTTTTGACTTAGCAGGCTTTTCTTTGTATATATGTTTCTTCCATCCATTCGTTTTTTTTTTGAAAGATATTGACTGCCTTGCTTAATGATTGATGAGCCATTATTGGCTTTTGATTGACATCTCCAACGCTTCTTGTATGTGTGCGGATGAACGCTTGTGATTGAAACCTTTGTTGAAAGGTGTACTGAATGATTCTCTTAAAATAGAATGCACAGCCAAATTAACTGAGAACTACCCTGCCCCAGGTTATGATCAAGGGTTTTAATTAGTACAAGAAAGAAACTTCTACTTCTTTGGCTCAAAGGGGTTGACGAGGGATTAACATCCTTATATCTCCACTGTTTAGGAATTGAAACAATGCCTGTACATCGTCAGCATAGTCCGCTCAAAAGCATACTGTATGAGGTTGTGGTATCGTTTTCGTCATCCTCCCTCAAAAGGCATACAACTTTAGCAGGAGTTGAATATCACAAAACACATGCAAAGTAAAGGCATAATTTAAAATGAGTGATAGCGAAATAATTTATTCAAGACAAACATATGCAATGCACTGATGATGATTATTAAAACAGATAATGTCTATCATGAGTCAAATGTTTAAACAAACAGAAAAGAAACTTGCAAATGAAAGTAGAACTAATGATCCAAAAGTTCGTCCGTCGAGACGTTAATCAGTCATGCCATGACTAGGCATAGGAGCGGTGATTACCACAGGGGTTTCAGGAGGGTTGGATTTGATTTCTCCGTCATTGATCAGATCTTGAATCTTATTCTTTAATGTCCAACAATTGTTTGGGTAATGTCCAAGACTGTTGGAATGGTACGCGCGCCTCGCATTGGGTTTATAGTAGGTGTTAGAATTCGTTGGCTCGATTGCCCTGAGCGTCTGGATCATATGAGTGAATTGATTGTTGTGACTCAGTTGTCGTGATTCCATTATCGTGACTCAGTTGTCGTGATTCCATTATCGTGACTCAGTTGTCGTGATTCTATTATCGTGACTCAGTTGTCGTGACTTCATTGTCGTGGTTCAGTTGTCGTGACTTCATTGTCGTGGTTCAGTTGTCGTGATTCCATTATCGTGACTCAGTTGTCGTGACTTTGTTGTCGTGACTCAGTTGTCGTGATTCCATTATCGTGGTTTTTTCTGATTTGAATGTCATGATTAAATCTTTAATCGCACGCTTTAACGGTCTACCATCCTTTATACCATAACCAGGATTGTTCGAATAATAGGCGCATCTCGCATTGTAGTTGTACCCTAAGAATAGGAGTGCCTTCAATTCTTCTTGCCCCTTGGGTGAGTTCAGAATCAAAGTCTGGGATCGGGCATTCCGAGCCTGGAGGTGTTTGACTGATCGCTCGAAATCCACTTATGCTGAAGTAAACAACAAGAGAGGATGAGATACCTGTTGTGAGAAACCTGTTATGCGATGTTATGAATGCAAATGCAATATTTTCAAGGATCTTTGGGCATTTAGTTAGCAACATTAGAAAATGATTCGGTCGCGCCTTTGTCTGAAGAAATCTGAACTTTGTCTTTGAACGTCTTTCTTTGAGAATCAAGCTCACCATATCGAGTAGGTCATAGCCTCTGATTCGGGATACTTGTAATTTGAAAGTGTATGGCTAGAGGAAAATAAATCCTCTTGCCCCTTGATAGGTACTGAGTCTCTGAATTGAAAGGTATGTGGCTAGAGGAAAATAAATCCTCTTGCCCCTAGATAGGAATTCAGTCCTTGATAAGAGCACCTGAAACTGTGCGCCCTAAATTCCTAAGATCCTTGAAAGGGTTAGTTAAATCATGTTATGCTTATGATGTCATGATGTTATGCGAATGCAGTTCATTAGGCATAGTGTGAGATAGTAAGGGCACACGTCCTTTTAACAAAACCTGCAAAGAACAAAGGTTAGTAGCAACACAAACAAGTCACACAAGTCACACAATTTTTTGGCTTAAGGCTTGCATGGAGTCTGATCAGGTGTCCTTCCCAAGGGTATTTCTATGGATAAGGAGATTTCAGCAACGGGTTCTACAAGTTATCCAGAATTGTCAGCCCTTCTAAAGCACCCTCGGACATGATGCATTTGCATCATGCAATGATACTTTGAGAGAGGACCTATCTGAATTGTAGCATCGGGTAGCGACTAGTTCTCAACATTTGTCAAGAGTAGTCCCCCCACTACGTTCCTAAAGGCCAGGATGGGTTAAAGGGTAACTAAAGGTCCTTGAGCTCCGGCGCACCCACAGACACATACATAGACCCCCCTCATTTGAGAAAGGTGTGCATATGCTATGGAGTCCTAACTCAAGCGTGAACTTCATATTGACTCATCTCCCACATATGTGAAAGAGGTCGCCATGACTATGCCACTCCTAAACTTAGGTGTTCTTGAATCCGGGAATAGGATTCGTCCTTCAATTTTCCCAAAACGCCCCTGAAAAATAAAACAAACAAAGCAAACAATAGAAAACAATTATGTGATTCCTAAACTTTTAAGGTAACCCCTCTTTTATCGAAATTTGGTCCCCAGCAGAGTCGCCAGTTCTGTAATACGGTGAACTGACTTTTTATAATCGAAAATGTCGCGGTTAAGCAAGAGTCGCCACCGACTTTTATTTTATCCAAACAGATTCGGAAAGGCAAAAAGAAACAGAAAAAAACCTTTTAAAAGAAATCTAAGTTCGGGGGGTAATTTATGCAAAGGGAAGGTGTAAGGCACCCTTTGCATCCATGGTTTTCCATGGGCTCTTAATTGCTTTGCTTGCTCGTTTGTTTAGAAAAAGTAGATGAAAGAGATAGGGACTTTAGCTCGTAAATGAGCGTTGCCCTTTTGAAAAATTATGAGAAAGAATATAATGAAAGTTTGAGCATTGCAAAGCAATTAGGGGCAATTACCTTAAACTCAGATGATAGGTCTCTTTTTAGCCTTTCAGAATGAAAGGGTCTATCCTTGCCATAAGAGGGCAGGAAGCCTTTCGTTTGGAGGTTGAAGGGTCGTCGAAGCATCCTTTGCCATAAGACTGTCCCATGCCATAGAGGGGCAGGTAGTCTAAGGGAAGGATAAAATAGTCATTTTAAGGCATCATGCGAGGATACCTTAGCAATAGGACAATCATCTTATAAGGCAACATTGAGGGACATAATTGATGATGATAATGAACTTAGGGCAACGTTTGTTTTGCTTAGGTATCCTCGGAATCGAGGGACTTTTGACTATTTAGTACACTTAAAGGCAACAAGGCAACAGGCAACAATAATAAGGCAATAATAAGGCAACGAGAGGGATTACCCTAAAGGTGTGTGGGCACCAATCACGTGGTTAATTCATTATATTATCTTATAATTAGTTATCCTAATTCAGTTCAAGACTTGCACTCCCTAAGATTACTAACCACAACAATTAATATTAACAGTAATAATAGCAATATGGGGAAGGGGACAATGAAACCAGCGGATCCCTAATAGGGTTTGGCATAAGTAATAAAAGACAAGAGATATCAGGGTTTAGGGTTACCAGTACTCGTAGCTTTGGCAGTCGACAAACCCTGAAAATTGAAAAAGATAGAATAAACAGAAAGGGGTGAGTGCATTATCGGTTCGAAGGAAAAGACAGTTAACCCTAAATAAAGCAAAAAGAAAAAGGATTTAAATAAATCAATAAAAAAGAAACTTAGCTTTGCATTTGATCTGATAGGGTTGGCGGTTGGCTAATACTGATTTAGTGTAGTGGAGGTCTATGGTGGAGCAGCGCGTTCCAGTCCTTTAGATATGGAATTAGCGGGATCCAGTGGAGGAGATTGAGGATGAATTTGCGAATATCCACGGAATAGATAAACAACTCGAATGTAGCTCGCAAAGAGTAAAAAAAAAATAGTAGTAATAAAACATAAAAATATGAATGAGAAAATGACAAAACAATAACAAATATTGATAAGGAAATTTATAAAAGAAAAGAAATAACCATGTACAATTAAAAGCATAATATTTTGGTATATATTTGTTTTTTATGATTAGAATTTTAAGGAAAACTTATTAATACTAAAAAGCAAGTTTAAATGAAAAGAACAGTATCTAATAAGTGTTGTACGTGAGAAATCGGTACCAACACATTTCACTTATTCTAAAAAAAAAGGGAACCACTTAAATGATGACATGTGGCAATTTAATTAAAGTAATAAAAAAAAAGAATAAATATAACATATTAGAGAGAAACCAATTACTTAGATCTCTCCTCTTTTTTTTTACGCAGATGCACAACCTCTCTGTTCTTTCATGATTTCTCGGTGGATGTGATGATTCTTCGGCGAAGCACCCCTCTTCTTCTTCTTTTTCTCCGACGTTGTTCGTTGATGAAGCTATGGTGTTGACGAATCGGTGCGTCGTTCCGTAAGGTCGCAGGTGACGTGAACTGGATCTGTGACACGTTGTTGCGCTTGGAGTCATCGTCCGGTGTTGGCATCTGGCGCGAGTGTGGTGTCTGGTGAGATCGTCGGTTGTTGAAAGTGTTTCTAGGAATTTACTGTAGCGATTCATTGATGTCGATTCGCTGTTGAGTCATGATGATGTTGTTGCGTTGTTTGCAGATTCGGAGTTGCGATGGGTGTTGTTGATTTCACAGTGGATCCGCGGCGGTTTTGAAGAGGTGGTGACATCCATGCTGATCATGACGGTCGGAGCTTGCCGTCAGATCGGAAACACGAAGAGGGAGGCTCGTTAGGAAGATTCACGGCGGAGGCCCCACGTTGCTGATGAAGATGCGATCAAAGGTGCGGTTTGGAAAGGTTGACGTCAATGTTGCAGTTTGGTGCGATGAGCGTGAACGCTGTTGTTGGTTCCGGCGGCTGAAGGTGTTTGGTACAACGTCGATTTCCGATTCTGTTCTTCTTTTCTCCACCTGTAAAAACAAAACTCAAAATATATTGATATTGTTAGTAGTTCTTTGTGAGTTTTTGTTTTGATGTGATATGTTCAATTCACAGGTTACATGGTGTTGGATTGATGTAGTGAAATTCCATAGTTTGGATGGTGAATTTGAAGATGGTAATTAAAGGTTACATGAGTGTAGTGTTAATGGCGTAAGATTATATGAATGATGGTGATGATGGTGGTTCTGTGAAATTGTTATGGTTGATGAATGTTACAGGTTCTTTGTCATGTAGATGATGATATTTGGTTAGAAGTATGTACAAAGCGTGTAATAACGCGAATGAGTCAAAGTTTGTGGAATGGACAATTGTTAGATGTTAGAGAGAAGTTAGAAATTGGGTTGATCACTTTTGAATGTGAGTGGAGAGAGTGTATGAAATTAGGATTGGTAATGTGTGTTTTCGTGAGAGAGGTGGAGAAGGGTTAGAAATAGGGTTTTTGTTCCTCCTCCTTTAAGTGTTAGAATGAGGGCCTATTTATACACACAAAAATTAGGTCAAGTAAATAAAGTAATTGATCAAATATAATAAAAAATTAAATCAAATATAATTTGATTTTGATTTGTTACCATATTTGATTAATCACAAAAATTGCTTGATTGTCTAAAAAGATGCTTGAAATAACAAATCAAAATTTAAAATTTTCTTTTTTTAGGATTTTTGGACTAAAAAGGCAAAAAATGAAAAATAAATATTTTTTAAAAATACCTAATTATTAAATACGAAAATTAATAATAACATGATAAAAAAAATTATTTTTGTGATTTTTTTTTAATAAAAGATTAATAAAATAAAGTTAGAAATAAGTAAAAAAAAAAGTTAGAACTAAATAACAGGAAAAAATGTTAGAACTGGGCTTCAGACCCGGGACCCTGCATTTGTAAATCTTACTTCCTTACCGACCGGGCTATGTCAACCATTCGAAATGAAAGGACATACACAAATATATGCGGGCAAATTTTGGGGTATGACACACTCCATGCTCAATTTTGCATTTCACAAATTTCTTATCCCTTAGGAAATTGTCTATCTTCTTATTCCAAGATCTTGGAGCTTGTTTGAGTCCATACAGGGCTTTATGCAGCCTGTACACCTTTCTTTCTTCCTCTTATTTCACAAATCAAACTGGTTGTGCAACATAAACTTCTCCGTCTAAGGGGTCATTCATAATGCACATTTCACATTCATTTGACACATGTGTCAATTGTTCATGTTTTCTAGACCAATAACTAACCTGATTGTTTTGATTCTAACAACAGGTGCAAAAACCTCATTGAAGTCGATTCCTTCTTTCTGAAGAAAACCTATCGCCACAAGTATTACCTTGTGTCGAGTTACTTCCCCTTTGGGATTCGAATTCTCCTTGTATACCCACTTCACATCAATTGCCTTCTTACCATGAGACAATTCAAGAAGTGACCAAGTGTTATTGACTTCGATGGACTTCAATTCCTCATTCATAGTTTTGACCCACTTTGAGTCTTTCAATGCCTCAACTGCATTGAATAGTTCTACCTCTGCATAGAAAGCATAGTGTACTAGCTCACCTTCATTTTCGACTGCATCATTTGATGTAATCACACATTCTTGTAACCTTAAGGGCATGTGTCTTGTTCTCTGAGGTCTTCTTGGGCCTGCTTTACCTCTGACTTCTTCTTATTAAACTTCTCTTTCGACTTCATCAGCTAGTTCTTCATATAAGATTCTCACTGAATCCTTATTGACATTCTTAGTCCAATCCCATTCCTTAAGCTCAGCTATGATCACGTCCTTATTGATCACAACTTGCTTGTTCACTCGTTCGAACAATTTGTATCCACTAGTCGAATGATATCCTATTAGGATCATTTGACTCGACTTGTCATCAAGTTTCTTCTCAACTAATCTGTCACATGTCTATGTGCTATAGATCCAAATACTTTCAGACGACTCAAGCTAGGTTTGACACCATACCAACATTTTTCTAGCATGATTCCTTCTAGCTTATCCGTCGGACACTTGTTCAAAATGTATGTTATTGTCGACATAGTTTCACCCCAATTTTCTTTAGGTAAATGCTTGACTTTTAACACACTTCTCACCATATTTATGATGGTGCTATTCTTCCTTTTGGGAGCTCCATTTTGTTGTGGAGTGTAGGGTGGCACCATCTCATGCATAATCTTTTATTTCTCACATAACATGTAGAATTCTTTCTACACGTACTCTCCACCACCATCAGTCCTCTGAATATTAAGCTTTCGACCACTGTGTCATTTGACCATAAATTTAAACTTGGAAAATACCTCTATCACTTCATTTGTCTTCGACTTGCTTCCTCCATCCTTGTTGAAGCTTTTCCTGTGATGCTTCGCCTGCATACATTCCTCACATAGCTCATTTGGAATATCGATTTCTAGTAATCCTGAAACCACATTTCTTCTTTTCAAATCTATGGTGCCTTTAAAGTTGAGATGGCCAAGTCTATAGTGTAATATCCATTCATCCCTGCTAGCTGTAGTTGCAAGGAACTTGTGCTCCATCACATTAAGTTCAATCTTGAAGGTTCTATTTTGAGACATAGGAGCCTTCAAGATTAACTTTCCACTTGATTCCACAAATCTCATCATCTTGTCTTCAATTGACACCTAGTAGTTCTTTTCAACCATCTGCCATATGCTGAGAAAATTATTTTTCATACCTAGTATGGATAATACATTGAAAATTACTAACCTTTTGCCATCTTTCCTCATAATCAGAACATCGCCAATACCTCCAGCTGCTAGAGTATTGTCATTTGCAAATTTCACCATGTTCTTTATCGAGGGCTTTATGTTGACAAACCAATATTTCCTTCCACGCATGTGTGATGAGCATCCTAAGTCCAAGTACTATTGATCCTTGAATCTTTCTTCATTTGTTGTTGTAACCATCAATATCATCTTTTCTTCTTCGCATTTTGTAAACTTTGCATCACTTTCTTGATTCTTCTGTTATTTTGGACGATCACTAGAATAATGAACATACTTCTGATAATTGGAACATTGAATGTGACTTTTGTCAGGTTTTCGACCACCACCTCTTCCTCTACCAACAACACCACATCTTTGGGTTCTTTGGTAAGATGGTCTTCTCTGGTTCGACAAAATTCTTTCTTGGTGGTTTCCTCTACCGGTCGAATTGTTGTAGCCTCCTCTTCCTTTGTTGTCGAACTACTTTATTTTGCCTTTATTTTCTTTTTTTTATTGTGCCTGCAAAGCCAAATCACTCTTCAACTTGCCTGCAACTATTTTAACCACTCTTTGTTCATGAGATTCAAGCGTCCCATAAAGTTCTTCCTTTGTTAATTTTGTTAAATCTTTCGACTCTTCTATGGAAATTACCACGTGGTCGAACCTTGGAGCCAATGACCTCAAGATCCTTGCAACAACTGATCCTGATGTCAACACTTCTTCATATACCTTGATTTGATTCACCAGTTTTGTAATCCTTGTGAAGGAATCAGTTATGCTTTCACTTTCTTCCATCTGAAGAAATTCTTATGTTCTTTTGTGAGTTTGTAATCTCACCTCTTTTACCTTTTTCGCGCCTCCAAATGATTTTTTGAGAATTTCCCATGCTTCTTTTGCAGATTCTACATCACTCACCTTTTCGAAATTATTTGGACTAACACATTGATGAATTATAAAGAGAGCTTTATAATTCTTCTTCTTCAATTATTTTTGTTCAGCCTTTTCTTCATCCGTCGCGTCTTCTGCAAACGGTTCTACCCCTTCTTTCATAAGATCCCAAAGATCTTGATAATAGAAAATGATATGCATCTGCTTGCACCAATTCTCATAGTTGTCAACTTTCAGAATTGGAAGACTCGCTGGAAAATGTTCGTTCGGGTGATTCATCGCCACCGTGTTTTTCTTCCCACGAATTGATCATCCAGTGCTCTAGATATCAGATTTTGGAATCTCCCCAAAATCTATGGAGAATTCTGAGTCAATCTTGATGAACAAGATTCAATCAATAGATCTAATCCCCTTTTGTTCTTTACTCTTCA
This sequence comes from Vicia villosa, assembly GCF_029867415.1. NCBI lineage: Eukaryota > Viridiplantae > Streptophyta > Magnoliopsida > Fabales > Fabaceae > Vicia > Vicia villosa. Next base: position 91,137,284 of record NC_081180.1, on the reverse strand, counting down.
CTCAAGTGATTCAATCAACCTTGATTGCAAGATGATTCTTGTTGAACAATACTAATGGAGGAAGAAGAAAATAAAAAGATGAATTGGGAAGAAAGATGAATTGGGAAGAAAGATGAATTAGGGTTTGAACAAAATAAGGGGAAGAAGAAAAATTTCTATAGAGTTTCTCTATGCTCTCAAAAACTGAATTTTATTCTTTGCAATTGCAAGTGAGTCTATATATTACAACAATAGGGGTTACTCCCTTTTTATAGATTTTGGATTTGCTTGCTCCATAAGAAAAACCCAAAATACCCAATTCTTCTAACCCTACATATTTAGGCCTAAGTCTAAATCTTGGTCGAGAAACACTACTTCGACATTTCGATAACTACACAACTTTGACACACGGCTATTTCGACATAAGGATTACAATCTCAACAACTGGTTGTGGCCTTGAATTTATGGATGACTATGCTCGGTCTTCTATAATGTGTATCTGTTTTGTAGGGCGTGTAACTTATTCTCTATCCTCTCATTGTAATTTGAACATTATATCATTAATGTTGTCCCGATTTTTTTGTATATGTCATTCCGGATTTCTTTTTATTTTATGTGTTTTCGTATTTCTATGTATCTGCTTGTGAGGGAATTCCTAACCCATAGTGGACTTCTACAAGGGTTCATTCATCTTAAGGGTTCATTCATCTTAAGGGTGGATAATTAGTCCTAGTGAGGTACTTAGACAATTATGGTGCCATTTTGGACTTTTGATTGTGTTCCCTGTTATGAGGCAAATCGTGCCTTTCTTTTAATATTTGTTAGGATGAAACGTGTTAAGGTGATCTTTCAATACATATATAAACAACCAACTTATAGGAGCATTCCAAGTATAAAAAATTTACTAGTTGGACTCTTCCCATCATAGACAATAGACGCCATTTCACAATTTCTAGCTTAACCATGATCTGATATTATGGGTGTGCAAAATATCCGGTTGTGAGGCCCAAATCCATAACCAAATTCAAATCTGTTTTAAATATCCGAATATAATTAAATGATTATTAGCCGGTTTAGTTATTAATGATTTGGTTATCTATTTATATAATTCGGATATAATTAAATAATTATTAACCGGTTAAGTTATTTTTTGATTCAGTTATAATCCAGTTATTATCCAAAAACCAAAATCAATCAAAATATTTTAATCCAATTATAAATTTTTTATTTTTCAAAATAATAAATATTTTTAAAATTGGATTTTTTTTTTAAAAATCGGTTATATAATGATAATCAAATTTATAACCAGTTTTATAATCAGTTTTAATTGAAATGTGGTTATGGTTTTAAATCCAAACTTATATAATTGTTTGAAAATAGTTATGGTTTGGTTTTTAAAAATAACCAACCATACACACCCAGGTATGCAATGGAATAAAAGTGATGTGCCATTGGCTTGCATTTGAATATTGGTAGACACAAGTAATCAAAGGTAGCATGTCCAAATTTGAATTCAAGAATTGTTGCAACATGTTTGAGCCTGGTTCCTAATAGGGGTGTTCAAAACCAAACCAATCCAATTGAAAACCGCAAACTAAATCAAACCAAACTGAAACCACAAAAAAACCGCATTTGGTTCAGATTTGTTTGGGTCATCTTTTAACAAAATGCACGGTTCGATTTCGATTTGCGGTTTGTATTTTGTAAACCGAACTTAACCGAATCAAACTGCATTATGTTACAACCTAACTTTTACTTAACTCGCATACGACTCAAACTTAAACCTATTATACCTTAGCCTAATGATTACGAACAACTTTCTCATCCTTACACATATGATTTCAGTCTCGATCTTCTCAAATCTCTAATAGCATTATCGCGTCTTCTTTGTCACATACATCTTCCCTCTTCTTCTCTAATTTCTACTCTCTTATATTCTTTCTTTTTCACCTTCTCATTTTTATGCAAATGTTCCATATTTCAATTTCGTTTTTATCGCACATCTTCTTCTCTAATATCTCAACTCTTTTGTTTTTTTCTTTTTCATCTTCACTAACCTCTCGTCTCTTCTATTTTTTTTTGTTTCATTATAATAATTTTATATTGTTTTATGCTAATATTTTATGTTTATTATTCCACTTTTGTCTAATTTAATTTTTACATATTAAATGAAAAGTTGTTGTCAAAATATGACAAGCTTTGTTGTTATTTGATAGTGTATGAATGACTAAATACAAATTTATGTTGTCATCTATATGTGTATGTATGACTCAATAAAATATTTGTAAAAAATTGAACCAACCGAACCGAACCAAACAACATTGGTTTGGTTTGTTTTGGTTCGTTTTTTTTTAAAGTCAACCGAATCAAACCAAACCGCACAATTTTTTTCTTTTACGGTTCAGATGATTTTTTTCCGTTCAAACCACACCACGAACACCCCTAATTCTTAATATGGCACCTCCAAAAATCTTGCATTTGTTAGGGCTAATCTGTTGGCCAGAACTTTGAGCATATTCTTGAAGTAGGATTATTACTCGAAATTGCATTTCTCCTTGTAGCTTTACAAAATACCATAATTCTACATCATACATTTTTAGATGATGATCTTATGGCATTTTACAAAATAATCCCTTTAGAAAATATAACATCTTTGATATTATGAAACAGTGAGCCATGGTTGCAAGTTTATCTACAATGATCTCAGTGGCGATCTTAAATTAAAAATTTGCAAGTGATATATGCCCTAAAACATTGAATAGTGTCTACTTCATAATGCTTAGGAATTATTGTCACATTGATGGACTCAACTACATATAATTAAGAAAAGAAAAGAAGATATATCCAAACTATTTAAACTATTTAAATTGTTCTTCTCTATTACATTAATTTACATTACAAAATATTAAAAAAAATAATTAACGCCTCAAATTTTTTTATTCTAATAATTACAAAGTGTCATGTGACTTCATATTATTAACTCATTTTTTAATTTTGATTTTTTCACTCTTCCTTCTCTTCTCTTAATTTCAATTTCAATTTTTTCTCACATTTCTTTTTCCACACTTTTTCACTTTTATTTTAATATTTTCTCTTCATTTTTTCTTTTATTTTTTTTATTTTTTTCTTGAGTATAAACAAAAAATTTAATCCTTTTTTAATGAAGAAGATAAAATGTCGAATTTTCAACTCACAAAATTTAATCTCAATCAATATTTTAAAACCCGAATTGACCCGGCCGGTTGAACCGGTTCAACCTTGAACCATTGTCTAATCCGGTTCATTTTGTACTAATAAACAGTTAAGTCTATAAAATTTGGATAAAATTGCTTCAAGCGTAAAATAACCGTATAATCGGGAGCAGTTTTGGTGAACCATACGGTTCAAAAAATCAAAGATGATTTTTTTTATGTTTTACTTCATTTTATTTCTTTGTTTAAATCTAAAATATTAATTATAACAAACATTTAAAATTGTATAGATGAAAAATAAAGAATAAAATTGAAGGACACAAGACAATCTAAATATAATAGAAAGAGAAGAAATAATGTAATGTATGTGGACACATGATAATCGATGTTGATTTGTAAAGAGATGTGATAAAATTATACTGATGAATAACTTATGGCTTTGAGTTAAGCAATTAGGACAAATATATACATATTGGTCCTTAACTAATTTTATGATTTGTTATTAGGTGTTACATTGCATTCTTCTTATTTTGTAAGCTTGTTTATTAATATCGTATTTATTTGAAAATTTTATTTTACAAATTATGATATAAATTAGTTTTATTAAAAAATTTAATAATTTATTTATTTATTTATTTAGTTTAAATTTAATATACGGTTCAATCACGGTTGAACCAATTGAACTATAACCCATATATTTTAACGGTTCTTTTTCTGATTCAGTTTTTAAAACATTGGTCTCAATAGAAAAACATAATTATGTTATAATTATTAAAAAAATATTCATGGTTATTAATAAATAATTCATAGTTATGAAAAAAAATGTCTTCAAAATATCAAGTGTATTTTTTAAAAATGTATGTAACTAATACTTTGAAAATTAAAATGATTATTTTTTTTATAAAATATTAGCTTTATTAAAAATGTATGTAACCATAATATTTTCAGTGTCTCTATCCTCCTCCATATATCTATTATTCTCTATTACTCTCTCTCTCTCTCATAATAAGTGACTCTGCCCACCATTTCACATATATTAAAAAAAATATAAAAATAAGAGAGAATAAAGTTTTTACTATAGTATCTTTATCATGTATTAAAAATGATAAATTTTTTATTAATTAGAGAGTAAAATTAAAAAAATATATTAAAAACTGAAATGAATCATTCATTTTAAAACATCAAATTTATTATAAATAGATCACTACGTTGTGCAACATTCTATTGTGTTTCTATCTTCTTGAGAATAAATCAATAAAAAATTTAAAGATGAAATTTGAAAGAATCATAATAATCTAAAGTCGCTGTTATGCTTTTGTTTAATCTCTATTGTAGACCACGTGTGATTTGCACAAATGGGACCTATATTGTATATAATCTACTTGTAAATTCAAATTTGGTTTACTAATTAATTAAATTAAAGTTCAAAGTTGTGTGGCTTCTAGATTTAACAGCTCTTTCTTTTGAGATTAAAAGTGTGACATCAATAAATATTTATTAATTTACCATGTCATTAACATATTTTAAAAAATAAAAATATATTTAATTTGGCAAAATATATTTTGTTGATTGGTTAAATAACTATGTAAAATTATTTTATATTATTGAATTATTTTAAATGGTTGGTATATATTATTTTTTCTTTTTCATGTGGTTGATTTTATGTTTGGACATTTAAGAATTAATAATTTCTAAATTTATAAACTTAATTTTAACATGTTTGTTTTTTTAATATAATTTTAATGAGATCTTTACATTGCAATATATAAATCAGTTTAAAGTTTAATCAAATTTAATTAAGATCAATTAATTTAAAATCAATTTCTATGATCACAAAATCAAACCTACCTAGTTTGTTTATTAATTAAGAGGATGATGTATGAAAGCTGCACTAAGCTCCACATTATTAATAAGTGTTTATATCTAGTAGGAAATTAGTTATTCTGTTTAATTCGTTACATATGTGTAACACGTACGAGTTTCAAAATTTTAACGTGCAAGTAACTATCATTCTATATTGTCAACGGAAAGTAATATTTTATTTTTTTTTTCTTTCTTAAACCGTTATTATAAAATAATCTTAAATTAATTTTTTAATGACAATTTTAAATTAATTAGCCGACACACTTGACAAAATAAGTAAATACTTTTTATTTTCATGTTTTTCTCTGCCGACAGCTCTTTGAAACCTATTGATTTCTTTATTGTTATTTTATTAAATATATGACTCATGCCTTGCACAAGATTATTTAATTTTTTATTTTTCATATCATTTTAAACAAAAAAAACTAGTAACAAACCCGTGCGTTCGCACGGGTTCTGGTACGGGACGCACATTTGTTTCAGATGAATATTTTTTAATAGAAAAATATCTGGTACCCGTGAAAAAATAATAATTGAAATGTATAGAAAAATATCTGATACCCGTGAAAAAATAATAATTGAATGTATAGAAAAATGTTTGGTACCCGTAAAAAAATAATAATTGAATGTATAGAAAAATATCTGGTACCCGTGAAAAAATAATAATTGAATGTATAGAAAAATGTCTGGTACCTGTAAAAAAAATAAAATTGAATGTATAGAAAAATATCTGGTACCCGTGAAAAAATAATAATTTAATGTATAGAAAAATGTCTAGCACCCGTAAAATCTATTTAAATCAATAATAAATTTTTTTCCGTATACAAATATTATTTTTGCTTAGATAACATTTACAATATTTGGATTAATAGTAAATTTACGTTTATAAAAATATTTAGATCAAAAATATATTTTTTCCCGTATAGCATTTTTGAGTCTGTTTAGTAAGACATAAAAAAGAGCTTTTAGCTTTTCAGCTCGTATTAATAAAAAAGCTCTGTTTGATAACTCTATTTTAGCTTTTAGCTTGTAGCTTTTTTATTAGCTTTTAGCTTTTTTTTCAAAAGCTATTTGAAGTAGCTTTTGAGCTTGTAGCTTTTAGCTTGTGAATTTTTCTTCCATTAATACCCTTATTATTTTAACTAAAATATATTATTACCCTCATTAATTAAAATGCCTTTAATGTCATTTTGTATCTATCAGCTAATGAAACAGCTAATTTACCAAACAGTAACATTAGCTTATCAACTATCAGCTACCAGCTATCAGCTACCAGCTACCAGCTATCGGCTAAAAGCTACTAGCTATCAGCTATCAGCTAGTTTTACCAAATAGAGCCTTTGAATAAAACATATTTGAATCATAAATATCATTTTTCGATAAATATATATAGATAAATAATAGATATTTTTTCTCGTATACAAATATTATTTTCGTTTAGATATTATTTACAAAAATATTTGGATCAATAGTAAATTTTTGTATATAAAAATATTTAGATCAATAATAATTTTTTTTCTCCGTATACCATTTTTTAATAAAAAATATTTGAATCATAAATACCATCTAGCGAAATACCCGTGCGTTCGCACGGGTACTGGTGTGGTGCACATATTTTTGTTTTCAAAATGTAAATAAGAAAAACAAAATAGCTTTACCAAAATAGTTTGATATTTTTAAAGGAAAGACATATTTTTAAAATAAAATTAAAATTGTTTTACATCAATAATATATAATTTAATTTTTTATATATTATCTTAAAAAATATTATATCTTAAATTAAAAATAATTTCAAAATTAAAATATTAAATAGATAAATAATTATATCAACCATAATTTCTAGTCTGAGACATAATTATTTTTTTTAAGTATATGACACATATTTTTCTCATTTTTGGACCAATAATATGTATTTTTCCCGTGTACAAATATTATTTTTTATAAGCATTATTTATAAAAATATCTAAATCAATCATAAATATTTTCCCGTATACAAAAATTATTTTTGTTTATACATCATATATAAAAATAACAACATAACAACGTTAATTGAAAATATTTGGACTAATAAAAATTTTATTTCCCGTATATAAAAGTAATATTCTTTTTAAAAATATATATAAGTTTGTGTTAATGATCTATAACAAACATTTGACACATAATTAGACTAATAACATATATTTTTAAACTAATTTATTTGTGAATTAAAAAATAGATTTTTATTATAAAATATTATTAAAATATAATTTAAACTAATTTTTAATAAAATATTATTAAGATATAATTTTTCCGGCAATATATATTTTAAACATTATTATATTTACGTCCAGTCTAGTCAATATGTCTAATCCTATCTGCCAAAGTGTAATATATGGAGTATGTATTTTCCTTGAGACTATAATGATAGATTTAAACGAATCGATAGATACAAATTATAGCATATTATTATATCATAGATTAAACAAGAATAATAAGAACGGTGTACCTTGTTAGGATTGAAGAAACTACCGATACCTTCTAGGATTATAGAAATTGCTGTCAGAGAGTATGAGAGGATGACTACCCTCATTACCGTTTAGGGTTTTCACTATATGTTAATCGTTTAATGGGGCAACGCTTAAATAACTAAACGGCTGAGGGCAGGGACCTCTCATTGGGCTTAACTGAATGGTCCAACCCATCACGGTCCAATCAGAGACAATAGCCCAATTAGATTATTCATCTATAAATACTTAATAACAATAGACCATAATTTATATTAATAATAATTTCTAATAATTGATTATTGTTAATCCATAATTGATTAATTAAATAATTAATCCAACATTCTCCCACTTGGATGACAATAATCAACTATTAAAATTATATAAATTTTAATACTAGAATTTTAATTACGATCAAAGTACTTGTTCACATAACAAAAGTAAACTTCAACATTGCAGAAATGAATCCGATAGGGAAAACATATCATACAAGCCAAAGAAATGTTACATTTTATAATAAAATGATGAATTTAGAGAAACATAATTCATATAAGAAAAATATGTTATTAAACAATGGCCCAAGCATATGAAAATGCTATTAATAAACTCCCACTAACCCAAAATATCATAAGATTTACTCATGTGTATAAGTCTGTGGTCAATGATTTACTAATGAGTTTTTACATTAAAGGTCATAGCATATCCACGTAGGTCTAAGAATAGTAATTACATATAGGAGTTACCCTATTACAAGAATAATTACATTTAATCATAAGTACCTTCATAACACAATATCATACTCGATAGGAGTATTGATATTTACTTGTACTTTCATATTATGACCTGACAAAAGTGGACTAACACAATATCATACTCGATAGGAGTATTGATATTTACTTGTACTTTCATATTATGACCTGACAAAAGTGGACTATTGAAGATAGAATAACACAATATTATCGCATGCCAAAGAATTATTGTGTCTTTTCAATATTGACCAAACATCAAACATGATGCTTCCTGAGATTAAAAAGAATAACATATATCTCAGTATAATATAATAAGACTTCTTAGAATATTATATATTTTGAAGTCTTCTTAGAATATGTCATATTTTATAGTGCACACAAGAATATATGACAATATGAGAATAATAATCTAAATTAGATTATATAATTTTGTACACATATACTCCCACTGATCCACATGTATAAAGATTTTTGGAGCCCACAAGTATTGTATAATATATCATCAACAGAGTTTTACAAACTCAACCACCTATTTTGCACATAAATAGAATATATCATTATTGATATAATTTCACATGAATATAGCAGATCTATTAACAAAAGTGGTTACAAAATAACAATATGAAACTCAATATTTACCGAAGAAATTTTTTATAATCTAAATTTGAGTTTCATAGTTAACCACATATTCTGCATTTAGAATTAAGGAGATTGTTACAATTTATAATACAAAATCTCCTTATAACAATTGTGATTCTTATAATCATTTTCATAAACTAAATAATTTTCACGTAAGAGAGTATGATGATTATATAAAACACAATTATCATCATATGAGTGAGATTAAATCATAGTATAATTATGACATAGAATTATATACTATTTTAATAGCTCATCCAAATCTCAAAATTATAATCACACTCACACACATTTGAGAAAACATATTATGTTATACGCAGCGGAAAAAATATGAGACTTAATTTTAACTATTATTAAGGATACAACACAAATAGTTATAAACTTTTATTAATAACATAAGACTATAATATCCTCAATACAAGTCTCCAAAATGTTTATTACTATTAAATAAATAATATTAGTTTCTAATATAATTGACATGTTAAATTCTCCCACTTGATAGATAATAATAGTTGAATTATTAACTCAAAAGTTTAAAATATATTTTAAACTTATATTAAATTATTTTATCTATCACACAATTATCATGTCATGTAACGTCATACCAATGGGATATGTCCATCACTTACATAATACAAAGAGAATTAAAATCTTTTTTTTTTTTTTAAATAGTGAAAATAATTTTTTTTTGAATTTTATAAAGTATTACATATCCTTTTAAAATAATAGTATCAACAATACTAAACAAGAAATATAACAATGTACAAATATTACGTCACAAAAAAAATCCAAATACCGATAGGATACTCGAATCATAATTTATGTAATTATAAATCGCAAGTACATTGAACCAAAACAAATTATATTAATAATAAGATACCGATAGGGTATAACTATTATCAATATAATATTATATATAATTAAAAATAAATTTAATTACTTTATTAACAAAATTTATACAATTATACATGTATTAGATAGTATTACAATCTTACAAATTATAATTGAATAAATAATTATATATAATAGAACTCTCAAATAATTTTATTTGAAATACTCCAAAAAAGTATAATTTTAGTTTAAAATGGAGTTTATTAACCAGAAATCTATACAAGATTAAAGAGTTTTAAATTTCAAAAACTATTCTAATTAATAGTATATAAATGCACATTTTATATTTTCGTAAAAGAAGTATATAATATTTAAACAAATACCTCCTTAGATGCAATTATATAATATAACTCACGAGATTTTAAAATAATTAAATCATACTAACCTTGTAATATGTGACATGCATCCTTGCTCTTGAGTCACTAAACTTTGATGACTTTAGGATATTACAATATCATCTCAAAAGTTCATAAATCAAGTAAATCATTCATAAATCAACAACAAATCATCATAACAAATAAAATATTCTAATATGACAAATTGCAAGGATGATATATTCTTAGCGGTTTATAAATCAAGAATAAATCCTTATACCAAAATAAATCAATATGATTTACATAACCAATAAATTAAATGACTAATAATTTTAATTGTCTCAAATATTTCTAATAAAATGGAATTAATACCAACAATAAATTTCCAATTTCAATATTCAAGAATTAAAATAAAATTTCAATTAAATATTCTTGTAATGATTATAGAAAAAATATTCTAATCATAACTAAAAACATGATAACTAAAATCATGATTTTATTCCATAAATAAAATAAGATATCAAATCAATTTACTATAGAATCAAAATAAATTGATATAATATGTTTCCAAGTGTCAAAAAATATTCAGAATAAATCATAATTATTATTCGACACACCAAAAAATTATTTTCGAAAAATTAATGATTTTCAATTGAATTATATACACAACCAAATATAATTTTATTTTAATGCCAAATAATGTCATGGACTGTTTAAAATAATAATTAGATTATAACTAATTTCAAAAGAATGACATACATCATTGTCTAAAAAAATCATTAAACTTTAATGACACATAGATATCACTATTTCATCTTAAAAATTAATAAATTATCAATAAATCATGTTCTTCATAAATAAAATTCAATGAAATCAATTTTATTGACAAATAAATGGGAGAAACAAATTAATTATGTGTCCCATAAGGTTGTATATTGTGATATTAAATTATTAATGTTGGTAATTATTGCTATAAACCAATTCATTATTGATCCAAAATAATAAAAAATAGAATACTTGAATAACCATTAAAATCCGAACATATGGATTGAAGTGAATGGGTTTGAAGCTTAAAATGAAAAAAAAAAAAATCACACACTACTTTATGGAACCGATAATGATAATACTTCTCACAAAATTCTATAATTATTATTTTTTCCTTATTATTAATTTAGGAGGATTAATGAATTAAGGTGTGTGACTAAGAAAGAGAAAATAAGTCACGCTCAAATACCGCACTTGACCAGTTTTCACACTAAACCAGTTTTCAGAATATGAAAACGACATTCTTTGTATCCAATGCAAAATAAATCATACACGTTCATCACAACAATTGAATTTGAATATTATATATTCTACTATATAAATACTATCAGGAAGAATATTTTCATATATATTTTACAATCTTCATCCAAAATTGCGTAACGCCATAAAAGAAAACCATAACTATACGCTATAAATAAATTAGTCATATTTCCAATCGATTTTCGATTCAAAATTATTATTTTGTTTTAATCCCAACAACATTCATGTTTCTAAGTTAACAATAGCTATAAATCGTATCTAACCATGCTCTGATACCAATTGATAGATTTAAACGAATCGATAGATACAAATTATAGCATATTATTATATCATAGATTAAACAAGAATAATAAGAACGGTGTACCTTGTTAGGATTGAAGAAACTACCGATACCTTCTAGGATTATAGAAATTGCTGTCAGAGAGTATGAGAGGATGACTACCCTCATTACCGTTTAGGGTTTTCACTATATGTTAATCGTTTAATGGGGCAACGCTTAAATAACTAAACGGCTGAGGGCAGGGACCTCTCATTGGGCTTAACTGAATGGTCCAACCCATCACGGTCCAATCAGAGACAATAGCCCAATTAGATTATTCATCTATAAATACTTAATAACAATAGACCATAATTTATATTAATAATAATTTCTAATAATTGATTATTGTTAATCCATAATTGATTAATTAAATAATTAATCCAACATATAAATGTTCAGAGTTTCACGTGATTCATTTATTCATTGTCTCTTTCATATCTCCAAAGTTAATTACTACACAGAGACTATATTTCTTTCAAACCAGACAATATTCTTTATATTTCTTTCTTTTTCTCAAGAATCTGGAGACTACACAAAGACATAGTAACACAAGAATGAGAAGAAACCATGCATATTATTGTAATTAATAACATATTATTTTAGAAACTTCAAAATATAATAATATAATAATAATTAAATAAAATAATAATTCTAAATGTTATGACATGCTTTTCGTCAAAATTACAGGACTGTGTTATCCAAAACACTCTTTCATATTTTTAAATATTTTTTATTTAATATTTAACTTAAATAGTAGAAGTGAAGCCACATACATAATTATATGTTTTATTAATGAATGTTTCGTATACAATAGCATTGATTCTAAATAGTTATCCTCACTTAATTATCCTCACTTAGTCAACCAACCAATTTCAACAATTATCTTTTCAAAAAAATCTACATCCTCACGTTTCTCAATTACTGCAACATAAAAAGAAAATTGTTTCCCCCTAGACATTTCCATAATTCTTCTCAACCATCAGATTTCACTCCCTTTATTCTAAAGTCATCAGAACCATACATTTAAAATATTTTTATCTCTCTCCTATCACTTCATTTCAGTTTAGCAAAAGTTACTCTCGCATCATCAATTCACTTGACATAAATCTACATTTCTTCTATATTTAGAAGAAAAAAATATATTTAATATTATTTTCTTGAAATATTATTATAAATATTTTTAAAAATATTATAAATAAATAGTAATACTGATCATTAACATTGATTTTGAATATTATTATGATAAATATTTCAAAATTTCTATTTTATTATTCGATCATAATAGATTTTGTTGTTTCTATAATATAAAATTAAATTATAAAAATTGTTATTTTAATTTTTGTCATTATCAAAATTCTGTTTATATCTTTGACTTTTCTATTCTTAATTGTTTTTTTATATTTATATTGTTTAACTTATTTATTTTTTTATAGTATAGTGATTATGATACCTACAATCTACTATAATATAGTGATTATGATACCTATAGTCTACTATACTTGAGTATGATACCTATAGTCTACTATACTTGATTATGATACGGTGTAAGTGATTTATCACATCTTGAAACTCACATTTTCTTTCAAACTTCTAATTCCACTTTTCTTTTATTTTCAAAAAGTAAAACTCACATTTTCTAATCCCACAAAAATCAACATTAAAGAAAACAAAAAAAGATTCATAGAGCGGGGATGTTATGAAGCTCGACGGTGGAGCAGATGAACGTTACAGGCGGCGCGCGGCGGTCCGGCATGATGGTTGCTGGAAAAAATTTCCAAAACTTAAAATTGTTGTTGCTTCATCAACTATTCCCGTGATTTTTCATCTCCAAATTTACAGCGAATCAAACCAAAATAAGTTTCAACAAAATATAACCCAACTTAAAATTAATCTCACTCTCATCAAGTAGAAATGTTTCAAGCTTATTGTATATAGATATATCAAATATGAAGGAACAACATTAAAAACCCAAAAAATCCATCACAGTACCCAAAAAATTATATATTATAACTCAAAATCATCAAACCCATATTCTAATATAAAAATCCTGACTACAAATTGTTTCATTCTCATTATCAACACCAACAAAATGAAAACCATATATTTTTTCAATTTTGTTCTATTTCTCACATAATCATACCTTTAAAAGATTTGGTTTGTAGAAAGAAGAAAAGAAGTACATCACGTTACCAAATATATGTATTATAATAAAAACAAATGAAAGTAATAGTAACCTAAATTTAAAATTTAATATTATTGATTATGATTTTGTTTCTAATAAAGTGTAATAAAATTTATTAATACTATTATGATCTAAAATTTATTGTTATTGGGTATGACATAAAATAAAAGTAACTTATATTTAATATTGTAATTATTTTCTATTTTCGGTAAATGTTTATTAAGACAAATTATTCAATTACCAAGAATATAGCTAGAATTTTTATTAAACTGAATATAAAAAATCAAGTTGATGTAGACATCAACTTTATAAGCATAGGATCAAAAGAAAATATATACTATTATAATATATGGTAAAAAGTGTTACAGAAAAACTGTTTATACATTATGGTCTTTGTGCGTGATTTTTCTAATTTATCTATTCCATGTATACATATCCCATAGCAAATCCATTCTCCATAAATTCATCTAAAAAATATCCTACAACCTATGAATTGATTTGCATGAAAGAAAAATCTGGAAGTGGCACATGTTAATACTTATAGTGTTGACACAATTTATGAGGATAAGAATTAAAAAACATGTTATAAAGAGTTTTGAAATTGGTAAAGTTTGCGGTATTGTTGTAAAATAAAGCAGTAGTATATCACCTCAAAATACAATTGAATTGTAAAAAAATATAACAAAATCGTATGAAAATGGTAATGATTGGAAGAAAATTAAATAAGTATTTTTTTTTAAATACGACAATCAATATCAAAAAAATTAAAGTTAACCAACAATTTATTTCTAAGTGTTTTTTTTAGATCTTATCGTTAGCTTGAAAATAGATAATATCTTTGGATTGAAATTTTATAATGAGTTGATAAAAAAGAATAAAAATATATTTGAAATATTATCATTTTATATACCTCAAAAAGACATTAATTATTTACAAAGACAATAAATATTCTATCTGTAATAGAATTTTTTTCAGAAGGAAAAAATAACATGGAAGATGAAATTAAAAATATTTATTTACTTACTCATATTTTTATATTTTTGTTAGCAAAGAGATACACTTTACATGTCTCTGCAAATAATGAATGTTCAAATAAGAATTAGTTGGAGATAATAAGAAAAGGAAAGAAAGAAATGTCAAATAGGAAGATGCAAGAGAAAAAGTAAATGAGAAGATCCTTTTCATCCCTCTGCTTGATTATATATACATGGCCTATTTTAATTTTTTTTTAAGTTTCGACATTTATTATTTCTTATCCTATTCCTCAATGAAAAAGTAAAAAAAATATATTCATTTTCTCTTTTCCTTATTTATTATTAGAAATAAATCAGATGACATAAATTTGTAAATAAGAATCCTAATTTCTATTATCACAAATTACAATCTTTCATCCCATAATCTTGTAATCTTATGCAACAAAAAAAAATTTGATCTTTCATACAACATAAAACTCAGATTTGAGAGGAAAGCTACAAATAAAACAAAAACCCAGATTTAAATTTATACGAAGTAGAAAAGAGAGCAACATCTCTTCATCATCACTCAGTATCAACAAAAAAATTTCAGATCTGAAGAAGAAGAACTTATCTGAAACGAAAACTATAAAAATGATATTAGTGATGTTGAATAAATAAAAAATGAAATGGCTGAAAAAACATTGAACAACAATATTATAGTTAAACAAAACTGATACATTAAGAGGAAGAGGAACAAAAATATATACTGCCATTGATGTCTTTATCATCTTGAATGATGAAGCAAGTATAGAAAGATGAATCAAGGGTAGATGAAACAACAAATCCAAACCTGAAACAACAAACACTAAATTAGAAGAAATTAGAAAAAAACTTTAACGAAATTTTTGGGTTTTTAACATAAAAATCAAAACTTTAATGGATGTAGTTAAGAAAAAAGAAGAAGTAGTGGTGGTAATCAAGGAGAAGAAGAAGAAATGCGAAGATATATTAGAGGAAGGAGGAGGGAGGAAGGTGGAAGATGAAGAAAACAGAGAAAGAGAGTTGTTTGAGATTTTAGGTAGCAAAATGATTAGACATGTTGAGTAAAGGACTAAGCATAGTTGTGTTTTCAAGAAAGATAACAATGACAAAAGATATTGGTTTTTTCCAAAAAGTTCGAAGCAAAGAAATGCAAAGGAGGTAGCCACGTGGCTCTCTAACTAAACAAAGGGGCAGTTAGGTCTTTTCCAGAGCATCTAACTTTCTTATATTGTAGATATATTTTTTAATTAATATAATTACATATAATTTATACTCATAAGAATACTAATAATAATAATAATAATAAATATTAATTTATACTCTCATACTAGATGGGTTTTATTTGATATATTTGTTTTGAATTTTAAAAAAAAATCAAAATAACTTGAATCATTGTCTAGAGTAAAATGAATTTTCTATGTCCTTTAATCAAAATAATAGTTTTATAAATTGTCCTGAGGATAGTAAGGTATGTCACTAACCTAGTATATCTAAAGACTCAAATCTTTCTTATAGTCATATAATAATTCAAACAGTTCATTCTTTAAAAATAAATAAACAATTTTAAATTTAAAAGACCAAAAATTCAAAAAATATGAAAAATAGTGGGACCAAGTTAAATAATTTAATTCCATTAACAGTTAAATATATAATTTAACTCCTAAAAGTTAATTCCATTAAAAAGTTATATATATAAATCTTTTATAGATTTAATAATTTATAATCATGGGTTTCAATTTTTATCATTGCAAATGAAATTAGGGAGGACAATATGTATAGTTTAGGCGGAGTATTATAGTACTCATACTCATGTTTGCAGAAGAAAAAATTTCGTATACCTATATTCATATCTATTTGGACATCAATGTTAGCACATGTACATGTGCTCCAAGGGTATATAAGTACTTATGCCCATCTTCGTTACCCGCATTTTTAATAAAAATAAATAGATCAATTATAAATATCATAACATTTTTATAAGAACATTAAAAAGTTTTTGAAAAATTTATTGTAGAAATAAACGAACAGTTATATTAAATACATAATGTTTTAACATTGATGTATGACATACATTTTTGTATAATAATATTAATTAAAATATATAAATATATATTGTATGGGTATGAGGCGGGACGAGGTGGATACCAAGGTGCCTATACCCGTCTATTTTAGTGGATAATTATTCGAGCCCATGCCCATATCCATTTTTGCGGGATTTTATCCTATTTATACGGGATATTTTTGCGGGTGCCCACATGAGATGAATCAAATTGTCACCCCTAAATGAAATGTGTTTTACACCGGTCGAATCTAACTGGAGCATAAAAGAATGTAAATGACTATTTGATTAAGCTTAAGCTTGTAACCATGTAAAATTTACCAAATCATTCCATAAGCAAAATACTTTAATAGATAAATTAATCAATTTTAAAAGGCTTTGATAAGCATTCACGATATGTTTGGAATGATGGAATAAGTTGAAATGGAGTGGAATGAAATAGAATAAGGTTATGTTTCATCGTTTAAATTGATTAAAAACGGATGAAATGGAGCGATTGAGTGATATCAGATGTAATGCATTTCATCTCATTCCATCATTTTTTGTATCCTCCGATTTGGGCGGAATGACAAAATTGTTCTATTCCATCATGAAGTACCCAAACCATAAATAACTTATTTATTCAATTCCGCTATGTTCAGCACCATTCCATACAACTCCATTCTTTTTATTTTATTGTATCCAAACATAGCCTCAATGTTTCAAACAATAAAATTTCATGTTATAGATTTAAAGTAACATCGAAAATTTCTCACTAAAACACTTGATAGTACTCTGGAAGTTTTACCTGAAAAAAATTTTGGGTTGTAATTCGATGCATATATACAAGTTTTCTTTTGTTGATATCATCACATGGAGGAGGGGGGCTAATTCATCTTGGTTGAAGTTATAAAAATAATCCCCTCGTCATATTTGAACATGACATCAAGAAACTTCTAATTGTAATTTTCAATCTAAACCTAATCCTTTCTACAATCCTAGGTATGTTATTGGTAGTAATCATACAAAAAACATAATTCTCAATCCATTTGACATGCTCAAATTCTTACTTCTAACACGTGCATTTCATACAACTATTAACACATGGAACCTAATTTGTTCTACTTAAGATCAAAGCCCAAATAAGGAAACACATGTTTGATACTTGCTTCTTGTTTCAAAGAGAGGGTGCATATAGATGAATGAGATGCTTGCTCTTTACCCTTTACTTGAAGTTCCTTCCTTTTCCCAATTGTATGCATTTTTCTTATTCTTCCTCAAGAACAATGAGACTTCTTTCTAACTACTAGGTCTTCTCGAGAAGGAATAAGAGAGAGGTCGAGTCTTCTAAAGAAATAGAAAAAGAAATGAAAAATGTCGAGTCTTCTTAAGACTTGAAATTTACAATCGTATGGTTAAAAAACCAATTTTTCCTCCATAAGGACCATTTTTTCCAAAGTAGCCTTAACACCTCTAATTCACATAAAATGATAAATTAGATATTAAGTAGCTAGTTAGAAAGATTATGGAATATTACAAATTTTCTATGTGTTGGTGGCGAATTTCAATTTCAAATGAATAGTATATAACACAGTATATAGCTTGACCAACATTGTTCTCTTGATGAAACAATTGTAAAAGGATTTACAGCCAAACACTAGGGATCTGACTTTTATGATCCTCATGCTCTCGATTATCCAAAATGATATGACAACCCCATGTAGCCCCGAATTTTGGTGATAGAACCGTCAAACCCTTGAAGGCTACCACCACAATATGGTTGTAGGTGACGCTCCAACTTCATGACACTTAATAACTTTAGGTACATGATATCACAAGAACTTCCTTGATCAAATATCACACAAAGTACGTCGAACCCAACCCCTATGGCCTTTAACAACAAATGGATGTGGTGGCTTTTTCCTTTTTCATTCCTAGCTATGGTCAGTCTCTTAACTTGGTGGCCTCCTTTTTATTCTTTTTTATGAAATAACATGTTGCATTATTTAAGTTAAGGTAACCCCTCTGAGACGCTATTGTGCCACTCACATGACCATGAATTATTTGTCTGTGTGTCGCAGGTGTGTTGATGGGTACATTTTTTCAAGTTGTACAAAGTTGTCCCCTATGTAGACCACAAGGTGAAAGTGGGTTTCTGTAGGAAAATAAGCAATTTCTTCACTTCTCCCTGTCTCAACCATTTCACGCAGTTTCTCTAGGTTCGAATTCGATATGTTTTCCCTTAGGTTTTCTCCAAAGGCCCTTCAAGAAAACGTTGATGCTCCCCTTTGATAGTAGTTATGTGACCTAAAGATTATAAAAGTTCACCATTGAAATGAAATAGCATGGAATGTTAGAGAACGCTTTCCACAGACAACACCAAATGATCTGGAATATATTTTCTTCTTCACATGTTGTTGGAAACAAAATATCTAAAGACAAACTTGAACAAAGTCTTCTACTCTGATTCGATGATGAGAGATATCTGTAAACATTCTGACGCTTAAGTAAATGATAATTGTAAATGTGAAATTTTATGTTACATTTATATGTACCTAAGAGTGATTTGGCCATTAGCCTTTTTTAGTCGATCTTATAGTTTGAGGTCAAAACTGTATTCGCAAGACATTTATTATATAAGACAATTGTTAACAAATCATATAACTTTATTGTTTGAACACATATGATGACCAAACACCTTTAATCTAGTACATCTCTAAGGCAAGATTATCTTTCTAAGTTTCTCTAACAACTCGATTTGCTAAGCTCAATCAACTATTGTCCCCCGATAATTAAAAAAATATTTGCAATAAATATAAATAAAACATTTATTTTTGAAACACCAAATTTAAATTTTTTTTTTAAACCTTTATATATTAGGTTGGACCTGTTCTAACTTTACACACATGATCATGTGTGTAAATAATAAATATTATAATAATCTAAATAATAATAATAATAATAATAATAATAATATTAATATTAATATTATTATTATTAAAAAATCCGCTTAAAATTAAAAAAACCATGATATAGAATTTTTCATTAAAAATTAATATTTTTCACTATTAAAAATGAGAATTTCTTACCTCACCTTGTAACAATCCGATTTTATTTGCTATTATTTTAGTAATTATATTATTTGGTGTTGTTAATAATTATTTATTTAGTTATTATGTAATATAATAATTATTTATGTATTTAATTATGTGTGTGTTTGTGTTATTTAGCTTAATTAAGTAATTAGAGAGATTTTAATGATTTGGGCCTAAGTGGTAGAATATAATATAATAGATGGATTATGGGTTAGGCCCATTAAGATAAGAGATAGTAAGAGTAGAGATTAGGGTTGGAGAATCATAACTCATTTTAGGGGAGAAAGAAGAAATAGAAGAGAGAAAAACTCAAAGGGAATAGCACTTGAGGGAAGAAGAAAAATTATAGAGGAAGCCTCAATTTTCGCAGCAAGTTTCAGCAGAAAACCACCTTGACAAATCGGGTGTATCTCTCAATTCAACCGTTGGATCATTCCGATACTTGGACACGGTGTTCCTGACTCGTAAAGGTAAGTTCTAACCGGAGCGATTTTCATTTTGAGAGTTTTAAGTTCGTCTGATAAGCCGATTTCCGAACTTATTTTTAGGTGTGTCTCCAAATGATGTTAGGAAGGATTTCTTTTGGGGAAAAACTTAGAGCTATGGTGAAAGAGTCCAAATTTACCAAGGTAAGGGTGGGGTTATTTCATGATAAAGAGTTGTATGATAGTATGTTATGGTGAGTAGATTCTATACTTGATATCCATTTTCTTCTATGTGCAATTTTGGATATTTGATGGTTTGTTGGAATGTGATGATATAAATGTGATAAGTTGTGTGCAATTGATAATCTATGTGTATTAGATTGTTGTGCTTGTTGTGGGTAAGCCATTGATGGTGAAATAATGGGTTTAGTTGTGGAATAGAAAATGTTAGGATTTATGTTAGATTCTCATGAAATTAACTCTAATCATGTTTTGAATGAATTGTCGATAACATGTAATTATGTTTGTGCAAGCTATGTGATGAATTGTTCATAACATGTAATCATGTTTGTGTGCGTTATGTATTGGTGAATTGTGGATAACATGTAATTATGTTTGTTGTTAGTATGTTGAATCTGTTGTTGTTGTTGTTGTTGTAGACCCTATGCTAAAAGTTGATGGGTTGTATTGTGTGGATAAGCATGAAGTGAATATTGTTGTATAGTTGGAAATGATTATGTTTGAAATAACATGATGAATGCTCTTTATGACGAATAGCTGTTGTTATGACAAGGATGATTATATGATGATACTTATTGTTGCAAATTATGATTATATTTCAAAAGTTTAAATAGTTTTGATAAATATGAGAAAATATTTTATTTAATGTTTATTATTATTAACAATTATTATTATTCATTTTATTTATTATTTGTAACTGTTTGACTTGACTTAGTCAAATCCTTAACTTCTCTCTCTCATATATAACAACTCTTCTACTTTTATAAGAAAAAAAATACAAAAGGGAAACTACCTCTCGTTCTCTTCTACTCTTCTAATAGGTTGATCCTGGTTACATCTTCCAGTCATCTTAGAGACGATATCTTGTTGTTCTGATGCCTCAGAGTCTTATTAAGAATTTGGGAAGAACCTGCTGAATCCTGGGAGATTTGCGCTTATGAGGCGGATAAATCCTTAAGGACAGTGTACTTACACGCCTCAAGTTTATATAATTTGTTTATTATTTTGCAGGTCAAAGATTAGTCATTACAAGAAAATGGAATCAAACTGCATGGGTGGTCATATTATACAACAATCTTAAGGATTTATCTTATCTTCGAAAACATAAAATTATTATGTGGATGATGTCATTACAAATTTCAGGTTTTATCTTTTCAATCTCTTATATTATATTATGCATTTTTAAAGGTTTGGTCGTTGCTGAAACATATGAATGTGATTCTAAATTATTTGATATTATTGATCCCTTTAATAATGTAAATTGTGAGAAAATTAAATTTTCATTTTTTCTGTTGTCTAATTAAAAAACAAAAATCTATATAGTTCCCTGAATTATCAATAATATCCACCTATTAAGAAATTGAGAATATTGAAAGAATACTATCTATTAATATAAAAAAATTGATGATATTGAGAAACCTGAATATTTTCTAAGCATGAAAATATATAGGACGCCAAAAATTAATTAGAATAATTATATTGTATAATTTTAATGTTGATTAGTTAGAAGTTGTATATCTTCTCTTTTGTTTTCAGTAACTGAGTCTTTGATTTTCTTATCGTTGTAACATTCATTTTATATTTTATTGCTAACATTGATATTTAGTTAGATTTTTATTTGATACTGACACATCACATAATTGTAAATGCTATATTAAATTACAGTTATTATATATTGAATAATTAATTTAATTGATATCATTAGTATTAATAGTATTATTAATATTATCATTATTATATGTTTTTGGGTCAAAAAGAAGGAAAAAACTGTTTACAATATTTTATAGAATAGTAAATTCATGTATCAGTAAGTTCTGGTATAGGTTTTATTGCTTTTAATGAATTTATAATGCAGTAAATTTTTTATATTAAATGTTAATATATGTTTCATATATGAGTTAAGCTATCTATAAATTTTATAAGATGTAGTAATTTTTATATTGTTTGATTATTGTCACTTGTTGCAATAATTTTAAAATATAATAATTTTGTTTGAGTTTATTTTCTAGAATAACAGTCTCTATTAATTAAGAAAATTATAGTGATTAATTTTAATCATTGTTCTATTGACTATGAATGCTAACTAGCATTAGTGTATATTTTATTTTTGTTATATATTTTATTTTTAAACTTATATAAACTATTTATATCGTGTGGATTATAAGTGATTGATTGAACATGCACATTAAAAGTTAAATTAAATATGTAGTTCCTCCAATTTAAAGAGTGTGATAAAATTAAAAGACATTTTGTTATAAATTTTTTATGTAAATACTCAACCTATTGATATGGATGCTTTTAATTTAGAATGAATATATATTTTATTGAGGAGGTTTATAATATTTATAGTAGGAGAATTTAATTTAACATTGTGTATATATGTATGAATAAAATGGATAGAGATATTTCATATTATAAGATATTATTTAATTATTTTTGAAAATAAATAAAATAATTCTTGGATATACAAATTATATTATAACATGAATGAGAGAAAGGAGAAAAACAAATGAAACAGAAATGTGATTATTATTATTATTATTATTGATATATTTTTGGGAAGTCTATATGATATAATAATTAGAGAAATTTGAGATAATATTGTTCTCAATGTGAGAATAAATTTTCATATTATTGAAATATTATTTATTGTTTATTGAATATTGTGAAAAATATTTATACGGTGTGTTTTAATCACATGAGATATTTTGAGTAATAATTTAAATTGTGACATTCCTTATAGTGGATGATCCAATGTGTTACAATAATACATTGATGTTAATATATGATTCAAATGAGAATAAAACTAAATGTGAAACTATTTCTCATTGTGGGGGGTGCTGTTATTTGAAAAACATTCAAGCACATCTTTATAGTAAAATCTTAAATAGATTTATGTTTATTTTTATTAAGAAAGAATAATGTCGCTTATAAGTCATATAAGCAGACCTGTATAAATTTAACTATGGAGACCAAGTTTAATATTAAAACTTGAGTAATATTTGAGATTCATTGACTTAGAGACGTCTTAGTCAACAAAATTTAGGAAGAAAAATTGTGACTTCCTCATTTGTACTTAAAGTAGCTACTGAATAATGAGGTAATATCTTCTAATTATATGAAGTCATATCATAGTTAATCCTTTGACAAATTCCTAGGACGAAATAAATTTGTGACACATCGAAAGGAAATTGGACTTAAGCCAATTGAAACTAATAAGTGATGGAAACCCAACCTTTGTGATTGGAGATCCCATGAAAAAGGTTCATATGGGTAAGAATAAGTCACTTATCAGTTCTGCTAGCACCAAAAATTATTTGATTAATTTTTGCTTGCGTCTTTTTCCTATGGTGTAATTGAGAAAGTGCTAGACACTGCATTATTGAGAGGATAAGCTTATGTAGCTTTTAATAAATTTCATATCCTTATTGGAGGTGTATGATCTGCAGCATACACTTGACGAAATCACCTATCTGAGTGTTAAGTGGGGCCGCTTGTATGAGATCTTGGCGAAATCTCTAGAGCACTCATGAAAATAACCAGGCACGCGCATGGCCTATTAGCGCACCACAGCATCAACAACAAGAATTGTGGGGGTTTGATGTGGGTGATATACCTCTAACATACGTAAAGTGTTTTTGGTTCATATAGCTTGCTACACCAACTTTCACTGTATGTTAAGTACTATCATTCTAGGACTAGTTCATATAGCTTGCTACACTAGTTTGATGCATCACATTCATGATGTTAATCTAGGAAATTCTTTATTATTATTCTTTTGAACTTTTGAAATATGTGGGGGATTGTATGATAGTATGTTATGGTGAGTAGATTCTATACTTGATATCCATTTTCTTCTATGTGCAATTTTGGGTATTTGATGGTTTGTTGGAATGTGATGATATAAATGTGATAAGTTGTGTGCAATTGATAATCTATGTGTATTAGATTGTTGTGCTTGTTGTGGGTAAACCATTGATGGTGAAATAATGGGTTTAGTTGTGGAATTGAAAATGTTAGGGTTTATGTTAGATTCTCATGAAATTGACTCTAATCATGTTTTGAATGAATTGTCGATAACATGTAATTATGTTTGTGCAAGCTATGTGATGAATTGTTCATAACATGTAATCATGTTTGTGTGCGTTATGTATTGATGAATTGTGGATAACATGTAATTATGTTTGTTGTTAGTATGTTGAATCTGTTGTTGTTGTTGTTGTAGACCCTATGGTAAAAGTTGATAGGTTGTATTGTGTGGATAAGCATGAAGTGAATATTGTTGTATAGTTGGAAATGATTATGTTTGAAATAATATGATGGATGCTCTTTATGACGAATAGCTGTTGTTATGACAAGGATGATTATATGATGATACTTATTGTTGCAAATTAAGATTATATTTCAAAAGTTTAAATAGTTTTGATAAATATGAGAAAATATTTTATTTAATATTTATTATTATTAACAATTATTATTATTCATTTTATTTATCATTCGTAACTGTTTGACTTGACTTAGTCAAATCTTTAACTCCTCTCTCTCATATATAACAACTCCTCTACTTTTATAAAAAAAAATACAAAAAGAAAACTACCTCTCCTTCTCTTCTACTCTTCTAATAAGTTGATCCTGGTTACATCTTCCAGTCATCTTAGAGACAATATCGTGTTGTTCTGATGCCTCAGAGTCTTATTAAGAATTTGGGAAGAATCTGTTGAATCCTGGGGGATTTGGCTTATGAGGCGGATAAATCCTTAAGGACAGTGTACTTACACGCCTCAGGTTTATATAATTGTTTATTATTTTGCAGGTCAAAGATTAGTCATTACAAGAAAATGGAATCAAACTGCATGGGTGGTCATATTATACAACACTTATATGATGATGATGTATTGTGAAGTAGAATATGTTGTTATTGTTGAGCTGTTGTTATTATAACTTGTTGATGCGTTGACGAAATGGTAGGCCTATGGCCAATGTTGAATAAATTGAATTATCCCGATTTATAGACATGCTTGAGCTGTAGGTTGTATGACCAGTGTTGATCTAAGTTGATGCCATTGATGCATATTATAAGTTGTTGTTTGTTGTTTGTTGTTGTTGTAGTTGCACTGTTGTGAATTTGTTGTTGAAGTTGGTAATCTCGTTGTTAAGTTGTGTTGTGAGCCTCTGGCTAAAGTTGAACGGTGTGATTGTTGATATGTGACAGTTGTTGTGTTGTTGTTATGTCGTTGTTTCGTTGTCGAGTTATGGTCGTTGTATGTTGTCGAATAGCATAGCATAACATTAAAGTTGGCCTGGATTGGAAATATTCTAAGTTGGAGCTAATGCTCATTAAAGTTGTCCTGTATTGACACGTTCTAAGTTGAAGGCTTTGCCTTATGCCTCGAAATTATTGGCAATGTTCTAAGTTGGGAGTTTACTCCGAACGGTACCACATGCATTTGCATAGTTTGAGTTGCATAATGAGTCGCATATCGAGTTGTTATGTTGTTGAATGATTGTTATGTTAAGTTGATTATGTTGGATTAAGTTGATTATGTTGTTGTTTAAGTTGGATCCGTGGTTGTGAATTCATTGCTATGTTTTGTTGATGTTTGTCGTGATGATAGTTACGTTGATTCTCATTGTGATCATGAAGGAAATGTTGTAGTTGTGGATGACTTAGTTGTGAATTTGAATATGTTATTATGATTGATTATTAACATTATTGTTGTGATGCAAGTTGCTTTGAGATGAGAAGTGGTGAATAGTGTATGATCTTATCTTCGCTATAAGTATTATCATACATTCTTTTATATTGTTTGATATCTCACCCCTTCTGCTGATGTTTCCCCTACCATGGGAAATGGGCAGGTACTCAAGTATAGCTGTGGAAGTTTGTAGCTTCATCGAGCCTAGTTGGTGTGTCGCTCTGATACGTAGCACTCGGGGAGGTGTTTATTTTGTTGTTTCATGTAGTTAATATATAAGTTGTTGAGTTCTAAGTTGAATAATAAGAAGTACTATGATATTTTAAAGTTGTTTCTAATTGAATAAAGATGATTTGTTTATAAAGTCGCATGTTATGATTCCGCTGCATATTAAATAAAAGTAGGTTTGTTCTTAGAGCTAATATAAGTCGTTTGTGATCCTCTGAGATTGAAGTGCTTCGTATCTGATTATGTGTTGTTTATATGAAGTAAATGTGATATCCCAAATGCTTGTTGATAGTTTTTAAAATAATCTGATTTCTACATTATAATTTTGGGTAGAATTTGGGGTGTTACACACCTCATGGATCGCTTATCCACCATTGATTTGTCAAAATTGTCCCTCTGTTTCCGTAGATGTACCTCCAAAAGTACTTTTTTTGTTTAACGTTGTTGTTATATTCGCGTCAGACTCTTCCTCTCCTTATTATTCACTTTCTCATTGCTAACTCCTCACTTTCTCTCAAACGCAAAAAATCAAACTTCCAAACAAGTTCATTTCTTCCTCTTGAGTTCGAACGGGAATGTCAAGATCAAATACCAACACATTTCAACAAGTTCTAAACTACTTTTAATCGGTAATTTTTGACATTTCGAGTTATTTTAGAGTTTTTAAAAATAGAGATTGAATTTGATCTTTGGGTGTAGAAGTGATTGAGTAGTGTAAGAAATAAGGTTTAGCTATAATGTAGGTCCTGTTTCAAGTGTAAAATGGATGATCAATCTATTAAAAAGGGGTTTTGAACCCTCTACAACACAAAGCAGACACCATTGTTGTGTTTTGGAGGTTTTAGAACCATCCGTAGGTGCATCTACGGAAGAGTGGAACGTTAGGTCATTCCGTAGATGCACCTACGGAAGAAACCCATTTTTTCAAATGTAAGACACTTCCGTAGATGCCTCTACATAAGATTTTGTGCTGATATTTTTTTCTTTCTATTTCTTGTTATAACTACCTAGTAACTTATTAAATCATAGTGCAGACATTATGGCCGACCATCCAGACAGAGTTATACATGAGAGAACTGCACATCATGCATCCGTGTGGCGTGAACGGATGCGTGTAGTATCATAGGTGACAGATGGAGTTGCCGTTTCACCTAATGTACCTACTACACCCATTCCAACCAGGTCATCTTCATATGTTCCAGTTGACGGGCCTTCTCCTTCCGTTCTAGTAGAGAGGCCTACTCCATCTACTACTGCATCACAGAGGCCTTAGAATGATGCAGAGGGTTCCTCACAGATACCCGCCGCCCGCTGACGTCAATGGGGAAGTTCTCCTACATTTGTGCATGTGCCAGTGACGGATACTGTAGGATCTTCGGTGCCATCTGTTGAGCTACGTGAGGATGATCCAGTGCAGGAGCCTGTCTGGTACCCGGGGGGTCCTATAGATGCGTCCCTACTGACAGGGTATGCAGATCATTCGGCTAGGCATATTTGGGAGAGGAAGGTAAGTTTTCTTTGTTTATTACTTATTATTATTTTTATTCAGTTTATGACTTTGCTTGAAGATAACAGTGTTTTTTTTTTGGAAAATTTCAGGAGAGGGGTTCATAGAGGTTCTACAACCACGCCCAAAAGATTGCTTCTCTTGCGCAGCCTGACAAGTCGTGGTTCCGGGATGCACTCGTAGCTTCTGGTATGAGGGATCTCTGCACGGTCGGCTTCTAGACGATTCATGACGGGATGCTGATGATATTTGCGGAGAGGTGGCATCCAGAGACCTCGTCCTTTCATCTTCCTCACGGCGAGATCACCATTACTCTGGACGACATTGCATGCCTCCTGCATCTACCTATCAGGGTTACTCTCCTTAGTCATGATAGGCTGACGAAGGAGGAAGCGATGGAGATGCTGATAGAGGAGCTAGAGGTTGATCCTGATGTTGCGCTTGAGGAGGTGAGAGGACCCGCGGGACGCACGTGAGGTTTCACACCTTGTAGTAGATATATGATGTAAAGCTTCTTACGGCACCTGAGGCTGCTGGTGACGGGGCAGAGGCGGATATACAGAGAAGGGGTGTTGAGATGTTACTTGCTATATTTGATAGGCACTCAGCTCTTTATGGGCACGAGCTCGACCCACACCGACGTCTTTTGCCTAACGTACTTATCAGATATTGCACGTGTCTATGAGGACAACTAGGGAGCGGCTACACTGGCCTACACCTTCCATCAGCTAGGAGAGGGATTCATGTGGAAGGCGAGGACTGTGGTTGCCAGTTGTACCCTCTTAGTGGTAACAAACTTTTATCCTTCTACATTATCTCAAAGTTTATTATATATTTGTGATAGTATGTTTGATCACCGTGTTTTTTTCCATGGTTGGATACTACAACACTTACCTAATATTATTGGCTTGGGAGAGGTGTCGGGTTACACTGAGGACATGCCGCCTACCAGAGCCTTCGTCCTCTCAGAGGGAACCAGGTGCCAGATCCTTACAGGCGTTGTCTTGACCGCATGGCTGCTGAGGACATCCACTTCGACTGCTACGCTAATCACCATGAGACAATTCCGTTTGATGAGATCGTACTATATTCTAGATGGTTGGCTGCCAATTCGACCATCATTGTTCGTTACTTTCCAGAGCACGTCATGCATCACTTTGACTACTACCAGACCATACCTCGCCTGCCTTTTGACTCCGCTCCTATCTCCATGACCCGTCAGCAACTAGATGAGGTCTTTGCAGATTGGGAGCATCACATGGTTCTTGACGAGGCTCGGACGACCAGATCAGAAGTAGACTAGAGATGCGTCTACGAGTACATTACTTGGTACTACAGAGTGTCACATCCATACACGCTTCCCACCGCACCTGGATCACCGTCCAAATCAGCCCACGAGGAGATTATGCGGACTCATCAGGCTCAGATGGACCACATTCAGGATGTTCTTCCTCGGTGTCATGAGATAGTTGACATGGCGTGGGCAGGCATTGCCGATGATTTCTTTCCTGATGGGTCTGCTGGCCTGTGTCTTGTGGAGGGTATCATTAAGGTGACAGAGGAGGCATTTTTGTACCGTAAAAATCGTCTCAGGACAGGTGGGGCACTCGACGGTAGAGGCAGAGTAGCAAGCAGACGGCAAAGGCGGAGGCGGGGTCAGAGGCAGCGGAGAGGCGCATGATGATGTACGACACACGTAGTGATGCCGACGGATTTATTTCATATATGTATTTTGATTTCATTTTTGTACGGAGATTTGATATATGTATTCGACATTATTTGCCGACGATTTATACTATTTTTTTTGTGTGTACTATTTAATTATTGCCTTTAAATTGTATTACTTTAATTGACTGTAATTGAGTTTTTCATTGTTGTTATAAAAATTAAGTTTTGAAATGAAATGTATGTCATTTAAAAATTTAACAGATTGTTCTGTAGGTACATTTACGGAACGTTTTAATATGTTTCGTAAATGCACCTATAAAAAAAACAAATTTTAAAAAAAAAGTTTCTAAATGTCCATCTACGAAAGAAAGATATAATTAAAATTTCACCAAATAACTAAGAGGTTGAAAGCGTCTACTGGAAAATTCTCTTAAAAATTGAACACAATTTACCATACAAAATCTCGTATTTCTATAAAATTTCAAAAGTAGATATCGCTGTTTACCGAAACTGCATCCAATAAAAACGACAAGTTATTAAAGGTACCAACCTATACTGCTCTGATCACATGCAACGAGTACCTTGTGTCTCACTCAATAAATTCACCACTGTTTATATGTCATCAAAATTAAAAGAGGAAACAGATATTCAATGCAAATCACGGTATCTCAATTTAATGCATTTCACACTTCTTTTGAAATTAATCTCTTAATTCACATAGTACATTTTTAATATGAAGAATTTTTATACAATTACTCAATCATAATTGTAATTATTAAAAAAAATATTTGACTTTCATAAAGTTTCCTTAAAATAAATTATGTAAATAAGATATATAAGAATCATTTCCGTTTAACCAGTTGATAATTATGCATAGACATGCGTTAAACCAATTCAGTTAAACCAGTTGATAATTAAGCAGAGATATGCCTTAAGCCAATTCAGTTGGTAATATGTAGAGACACATGAGATTATAGGATTATAAGTTATGCAAGATCGTTAATGGAAGCAAAGCAATACCAATCACATTTCCCTTAACAAAAATGCATACACTTCATAACACAGAAAATTTGTTTATTACAAAAAAGAAAAACTGCTTAACTAGTACTAGCTAGTCCTAGTTGAAATAACTTCACATTGGTGGAAGATATGTTATAACAATAGGACTTCTTACTTTATGCACCCCATCTTTCCACACCAAACCTCCAAATTCTGGTTCACTTTGCCTAGTTGTAACTTTGAAACTAATCTTATAAGATAACTTCTGATATTTCCTTGTAAATTTCAATGTATCAGGCTCAACTTTAACTTCAGCGCCTTTGAATGGCGATACGATAACACGATATTTCGAAACAGCAGGTCCAACATTGGTAACTGTTCTGTGAATCGTCGAAGCCGAACCTGTTGTTTTCTCAGGAAACACTACTGATATAGCAGGATAGTTCAAGTCACCAACATTAGCAAGAGTGTGTTTGCAAGTTTTGTTTGAATGTTTGGCAAAAATTCCTAACTCTGAAGGACTAAGTCTCTGTTTGCAAAGAAACTCAAAGTAGTCTTGTGGTTGAATATCGTATACTAAACCTGGTTCGAGAGCTTTTCGAGGATTAATGTGACCTGCACCGTGATCGTAAGGAGTTGAAAACTCGGCAGAAGAAGCATCTCGAAGAGGCTTAATAGTATTATCATGAACGTAAGCTGTTGTCATGATTGCAGATTTTATAGCAGCAGGACTCCATTCAGGATGTTTAGCTTTGATCATCGCCGCGATTCCACTTACATGAGGACACGACATGGAAGTTCCGGAAAGTATGTTGAATTTCACTCTTCTGTGATCTGTTTGTAAACTTGAAGGACCTGTAACACCACTCCATGCTGCGAGAATGTTCACACCGGGCGCTACTATGTCGGGTTTAAGAATTTCGAGGGTAAGCAAATTAGGCCCTCTTGATGAAAATGCAGCTACTATAGGAGATGGTTTAATTCCTAGTCTTGTGTTTAGAAAAGCTAATGTTGCGGTTGGTTTTTTGTTTGTTAACACATATTGTTTGATTGCCTTGCCTTCTTTTTCTCCTACTGCTATTGCAGGAACTAGGTGACAATCTGCTACAAGCTCTTCACCATTTGCTTCTGTGTTTGTGAGAATCATTCCTACACCTCCTGCATTTTTCACTACTTGACCCTTTTGAACTCTAGGACTAATTCCTCTATCGCAAATCACGATCTTCCCGGCTACGAGTTTGCGATCTAACGTACCTTCTAAACACAAAGATCTTGGATCAGGACTAGTTGAGTTACCTCCCATGTATACCAGAGGGTACTGTTTTTGAACGGAAAGCATAGCTCTTCCTTTATAGAGCGATGTTCCGGTTACTTTCCTTCCGTTTCCGAGGCTAACATCTGCAGGAAAATCTCTGTCCATTGTGCTAGCTCCAACTGTTGTGATCCATGGCGAAACATTTGTTAAGCTCACAGGCTCAGGTCCTGAGTTTCCTGCTGAACATGAAATGAAAACACCCTTTTCCATAGCTCCGAATGAAGCTACAGATAGACTATCGCGGTAGTAAGATGAAACTCCACCACCTAAAGAGATCGATAAAACATTGACTCCATCAGCTACTGCTGTATCAACAGCTGATAGAATATCTGAGCTGAAACATCCACCAGTCCAACACACTTTATAAGCTGCAATCCTTGCACCTGTCCATAAAAACAAAGAATAAATTCAACATAACCACAAGTGTCTGGATCATGTCACCAACACGGACACAGACACACAATTTTCAGAGATATCGGGGCTACAGAGTCATCAATATATCAGATATATTAGTAATACCTGGTGCCATTCCTCTTGCAGTTCCATAAGCATAACCAAGAAGATTAGCACCATGAACAGGAGATCCAGCAACAGTAGCTGCAGTGTGAGTTCCATGACCATCTTGATCTCTTGGTGATTTGTAATCTGCCTGTTCATCAATCTTACCAGTTGCTGCTTCATATCCATGGTAGAAAATTCTAGCACCTACAATCTTCTTATTACAATGATGCTTCTGAAACCCTCTACCAGTTTCACATGCACCTTTCCAATGAGACGGTACCGGCGTCATTCCGGCATCATTGAAACTCTCACTCTCAGGCCAAATACCAGTGTCCAAAACTCCAACAACAACATCATGGCTAACCAGTTTCTCTGACCAGCTTTTGTTGTTGGCTTGAATTGGTTCAAGACCAAGAAAATAAGGACTTCTTGTTGTGTGTAGTTCATATTTCGTATCAGGGAAAATAGCTACAACACCATCTTCAGATTCTAGCTTTTTCGCTTCTTCTGCGCTTAATTTAGCAGCCATTCCATGAAAAGCTGTGCTGTAACTGTAAATGATTCTCTCTTCATCATTGTTGTCTATTTCAGCTTCTACTGATTTAGACAAAACTGATTTCACTTTTGATGAATACCAATCTAGATGACTGGAAAACACTTCTGGTTTCGCCGAGTTTTCCATTTGAATGATGTAAGTGTTTTTGGTAAACTCAGCATTTGTTGTAGATAAGAAAACTATACTCAAGAGGAAACATGTTGTTAGAATGAAACTCATGTTTTCCATTGGAGTGATCTGATGCTTAGCCATGAAAAAGAAGCTAAGGTTTTTGAAGCATTTGGTTTCAAAGTGAAGTAGATAGGTGAAGAAGGTTAGATATTAAAGAGAGTGATGAGTGATGTTTTTTTTGCCAGCAGTGCACACAGGGAGTAAAGGTGAACGGTTGTTTCTTGTTGGATTGTTGAGTGTAAATTGAATGGTGAATTAAAAGAGCTACCTCTTGTTTGGTGAATGGAGTTAATATGGGTATGGTTTCTCTCAGACTCTACCCAACGTTGTGTTTTATGTTATTGCTTAGAATTCTTGTAGCTACACTAACCAATGAGTTGGGCCATGTTTGTTAAAGGACATCTATGTTTCCTTTTTCTTTCAAACAGTTATTCAATTGTTGAGTTAAATTTGATTGTTTGTAAAAAAAAGGTAAAGTTGATTCAAAACTAAGAGTAAAAATAAAAAACTAGGGGACTATGTCACATGTCTTTTAGCACTTTAACTTTTAACGGGGCTGAGTGGCTGACATTTTGGTTAGGTTCATAACAGGTCCGCCCGTCACGTATCACCATTTTAACTAGGGGTGGCAAACGGGCATGCCCGTCCCGCAAAAGTCTGTGAAAAAACGGGACGGGACGGTGCGGACTTTTTTAAGAGTGCGGGTCTAAAACCTTGTCCCGCCCCGCAAAAAAGTGAGGGTGGGGAAAGCCCGCGGACATTCGGCTTTTTAGGCCTAAAAATAGTAAAATTCTATAAAAAACAAATGCCCGCAAAAGCCCACAAAAAAATGGAGCGAGGCGGGGCGGGCACATTAAAGAGAGCGGACCTAAAACCTTGCCCCGCCCCGCGAAAAAGTGTGGGTAAAACGGGCTTTTCCCGCGGGCCGGACCCGTTTTACCACCCCTAATTTTAACTGCATGTCTGCCCGACCTTCATTTTTTAGAGAATTGGTTCAAAATTTTAGGTCTGCATTCTCACTTATGTCAATTCTGTTCTTTTTTTACAGATTTTTGTAAAGCGGACGTAAATAGGACGGACATGCCCATTTGACACCCCTAATTTTAACACACACTAAAAGCTCATGTTGTTTGTAAATTGAGGCATTGATTACTATTAATTTATTTATTTTTTAAATTATACTCCTAATAAATATTGACGTAAACATGACGAATAAACATGACGGATATGTCTGTTTGACACTCCTAATAAATATTGTTGTATCAATTCATTGTCGTGTTCAAAGTATATGATAGATAGAGAGATAATTACACAATATTACTCAAGAATACTATCCTTACTTACGAAGCAATACTCTCGGATCATATTTGTGTGAAATGAGTCAAACTCTTTTACCAAGTGAATCAACCTTTATTGGTTGGTTATAAATGCTTTTCTTATTGTATAAGCACTAAGCACAGACATCACCATTCACCATAACATTGGGCCATGAAAAATCTGATCAACCGCTTGAAATAGTGAGTCATGTTATCAAGGATCAAAGTAATTCAACAAGGACAAATTCTAGAATGGATTATTTAGTGTTTCATGCATTCCATGAAAACAAATATCTGATAATGGGTCCACAAACTCACAGAATGCATGCAATACATCTGAACACCGCTGAGTTAATTTGGATTCCCCAAGTGGCCAATTATTCCTCCACTTGGTCAATTAGTTTGTTCAAGTTTCCGTCTATTTTTACATACATGGTGTAATTTTAATCTCCATTGCAATTTTTCATGTTTTGATAATGTACATTTATACTTTTATTGTGATATACTGAGATCTCCTGATAAAATATATGATAGAAAGAATAAGAATGTAGGGTAGAAGAGTTCTAGTGATGCCACTAGCCGGAAATGATTTTCATGTTTAGTTGATTAAGAACAAGTTATAGGTCAAAAGTTAGGAAAATTTTTAGGTAGACACATATCTAAGAAATTGTTTTACACACAATCAATCATAGAATTTTAATTAATTAAAAAATAAATATTGATTTTTCTCTCTCTTTCATAATTTCAACCACCCCATGAATCCAATTAAAAACAAAATTAAAATTAAAATAAATTTAAAAAATACTATTTCTTATTGGTTGTTCCTAAGAATGTGGATTTAAGGTCGTGTCCATGCAAGAATTGTTCCAAAAGTTAATACAAAGGCTAATGTTTATAAGTTTTTTCTTATGGTCATAGTCACATAAGAGTTGAGCTAGCGTAGCGACACGAGGCTCCCTCCGCCTCGGCCTACGTATTTGACCCAAATGCGTGTTAGATCTTATTGGTTGTTGGAACGGGCGATAAACATGTGGTACCGTTCATAATATTCTTGTGTATGAAAATAGTATTGTAAACGCATCTGGGCCAAACTCAAATTCGGACGTAAAATAACCCACCCCGACCTATTCTTTCATGGAAAAGGACTAAGCTGGATCATTCCTAATGGACTAGGGGGAGAAGACTGGCCCAAAGCCAAATACAACTCACTTCTAATGAATGTCGTTATAGATGCAAATACATTTAAGTAATTAAATAGTCTTAAAAGGCTTGCCACAGACAAGAAAACATAGCCTTGATTCCTTTTATTGCTTTTAGTTAAGTAAGAAGACATATATCATAATGAAAAATAAGTCGATCATAATAGACTCAGAGCACAGAATTCTCTATACAAACTAATGATCACCAAACATAAGGGACAAACATTTTTCATACCATTCATCCTCTAAAAATGCTACTCATATTGACCTAACATCGGTAGAGTAATCGAATTACTATGGTCTCTAATGTTCAAAAAGTGGTTTGATACTTGTTTTTTAATATGAAAAAAAAAAGAAGCTCAATTTACACGAAAAAACTTCCTTTATGTCTGCAAACAGATTTTTCAACGGAGATTAATCATGTAACAGTGCTAAATACTTACTTATCTATATTATGGTAATAAAAAACATAGAAACAAAAACTAACAATCTTATACAACAATTCTTCTAACCTTAGATTCAAATCAATATATAGTACAAACAATATACAGACTGGTCCCTAAAACCTAACAAGACATAAATGTAGTCTTAATTACTGAGGAACGAAAAGTTGTTGGCACATATTGAATGAGCAATAATTTATTGGAAATAAAACAAGTATGATTGATTATCTTTAATAATGCCTTTCTCTGAAAATGTCTATTAGAGCTAATAATCAATAGCAAACCATATCTACTTGTCTGAAAAACACTTTAACAAAAAGCAGAAGGGAATTGCTTCTTTAGTGATTGCTTTAGCAGTAGTAAAGAAAAGGAACAACTCTTGGCGTAGACTTTTAAATAAAGCATGACATGCATATTATAGCTCTACACTTTCTAATTCTATTATTTCTAATGATAAAATAAAATACAATTAATTGGTTCTTTGTGGTGGTTGATGTAAAAGACACGACAAGATATAATTATATAAATTGGTGTGTAGTACTAACAAACAACACTAGTTTTTTTAGGGGTGTAAATATATTAAACAAAACTAATCCAGCGAAAATTCCAAACCAAACCAAATTAAAAAATATATATGTTTCCGCTTAATTTAAAAATTGAATCAAATAAAAAAACAGATATGTTTCAATTCAATTTAGAAATCAAACTGAATCGATGAAAATTGAACTAATTTGATTCAGTTCTTCATATTCCTTTTTTAAAAACACAAAACAAACAAATTGAACCAATGTATGAACAATTGTTTCAACACAACACAAACAAAAGGCACGTGTTGTTTTATTTCGCTTATTCTCTTTACAAATTACAACAAAACCCTATGATAAGATATGTCGTTCTTTATCAAAAACCCTAAATTTCTCTGCTCACCACTAGCATTTCGATCTCTGCCAATGTACCACTCTCTGCCACTGCTAATATGTGTTTTGATCGACCACTACTATAAAAAGTAACTTTCATAATGGTTGGAATAGAGATTTAATCACGGGCGATGGTTCGTGGTAACAAAAGGTGTGATAGTAAGTGAGCTACTTAGCACCACGGGATATTGGCAGTGGTAATAAACTAGATAGCGTGTTACTTTTCACCACAGTTGAAATATCCAACCGTAGTGAAAATTTGAAATGCCATTGGTTTAATACCCAAGAACGCAATTTTTGGCGTTTACTAAACTAGATAGCGTGTTACCTATCATCATAATTGAAAGAACCAACCGTGCTGAAATATTTTGTTTTTTAAATATATATTTTTATTTTACAAAAATTTCATTATTATAATCTATATTTTTGTGAAACAAAATAAATCAGAATGATTTGGTCATATAAGTTGTCTTGCCAAGGTCAACCCGTGTGAATCCTAAGTCATCACTTTGTATAACACTGTTACTTCCAATCCACTTGCATTTAAATAAAGACATTTTGAATATAACATATTCAATCTCCCAAATCTCCTCAATAATCCCAAAGTACGGTGTAGATGCCATTATAGGATTCTTATATTTGAAATTAGAGAAGTACATGAATGCGACCTCAACCATAACCCAATTATTTTGCATTGTACTACGGTCATCTTTTGATTTTGTATAAAAGAAAAATTTACTAATATCGTATGTAGTCCAAGTTACTACATTAAATTAGGCATGTATGACATCCATTTAATTATCTTGGATGTACTACCACCATTAGAAATCCTTTCATTAAACCAATTTATGAAATTCTTGTTCTGCTCTTTCAACAACCACTTGTCACTCATTTAGGGGTATTTTTCTTTGGTAAGTCTTTTGTGAGCGGATAAGTAAGGTTGAACTTCAACAACCACTACCTTCACATTTTCCATCATGACGAGACTCTAGAATTCCTGTAGATTCTGCTTCTGACAAATAGTTTGAACAAAGCTCAACAACTACTTATGTGATGTATCTTTCAATGATCGAAATTTTTGGACGACGATGATTATTCAAAGATCTTTTAAAGTGTTTGACATATGACTTCAAGCACGATAGAGGGTGAATTGGGATATTTAAATTTGTGATTAAATTTTATATTTTTCTCGATTAAGATCGTATTAGTAATTTTGGTTGAGTGAATTGCAACAAAAATAAATAGAAGAAATTAAAAGGATAAGGTTAGACTGATTGCAACAGAGATTTATACAGGTTTGGCCGAACGTTGGTCTAGTTCTGTCCCCGATAGATCTTTTTGAGAGTTTGATTGTAAACTTTTAGCTTTGGAAGGTTATGCCTAAGAACCTTTATACAAGTTGATCTTGAAATTTACATGCTTATCCCTAACCACAAGTTGCTTTTACCACAGGCTAAGTTAGAACCTCCTTAGATATTTTCTGGCTTATCTCAATAACCAATAGCTGAAATTTTTCCGGCAAAGCTTAATAAATCACAACAGATGTTTTACTATTTTTCAAAAAGAGATATCATATTTTTTCAAACGCGCAGAAGTCTTAAGCGAAAATATAGAGCTTATGCATATGAAAATCGGCCACAAATAAACTTTACACAATTCACAAATATCACAAATTGCTCGAAGACAATGTACAAAAAGTTACTTGATATATTCAAATTGATGATCTCTAAATTACACGAGATGTGTTATTTAGAAATATTCAATTATCGTAAGATTATAACACCACTAGTACGCAAATATTAATCAGCACTAAAACACAATTAGATTCCAAATCTAACAAAATCTAAACTTATGCTATAAATTGCTACCTACAGGAATTAACGATAAACTACACATAGAAACGATAACTTAAACATGCAATAACCTACGAAAAATTAAAATGCAAGAGAGAGAGTACATCGGGATGAATAGTTGTTTGGCTCTATTGTTGTCACAGAAGCCTACTCCACTCTCTAATCGTTTCCCGTTGAAAGTTTTTCTTCCACTATGTTTTTACAAATATTACACGAGTTCATATAATCATCAATCCACAATAATGCTGAGAAAAATAAATCTCTTATCTGGATCTTGACTTGTATAAAGCTCAATGTAGAACTCTTCTGTGAAATCTTTACTCGTTTCTTGAATCTTCCAACTTCTCCAATCTGCTCCAAGTCTTCGTGTGGGGCAATCACCCTTGATCCCACTGATTTCTTGAGAGACGAATTGTCCAAATATTAAGAAGAACTCATACAATGTCTGTAGGCTTTCACACAACACTACCAAGGTCAACCTGGAGAGAAAAAACTCATTCTTTTCACTGGAATTTGTTAATACTTATCACAACAACCACAATCTTGCAAGCATCGTAAAATATTCACCAAACCTTCAAGAACGGTTAGTTTCAAGACATCTCTCCCTCAACAATTAAAAATCTCCATGATCAAGTTCTGAAATCAAAACTAGTGGTTGAAGATGAAGGAAATTTTGTTTGCAAGAGTTTTTTAGTTTTAAAAAGTGAGAGGTTGTTGATTTCACAAAATCACAATGTAGATAATGAAATTTTATTTTAAAATAAGGTGAAAAATTGAATTTATATGTGCTGGAGATTATGCACAAAATAGGTGAAAATGAGTTATTAGATTCGAGTCAAGAACATTTCATGATTTGAGTCAAATGAGCAAGTAGAATGAAATAATATCAACTTAAGAAAACTGACCCATTTCCTTGTGATTCGATTCAGTTGAAATTGTGATTTGAGTCATGAAGGTTCATGATTTAAGTCATGTATAAACATTGACTTGAGTCAAATAAGTCAGAACCAGACAGGAAAAAGTGAAAACCTTATGATTCGAGTAATATAGGAAGTGTGCTTCGAATCAAATAAGTCAGCGGCTAACAGGAAGTCTGTGATTCGAGTCATGTACAACTTATGATTCAAGTCACAGTTTTTCCTGATTTGAATCATGTGTTAACTATGATTCGAGTCATAGACACCACAATTATCCTATTCCCCCCTGTTTAATTTTATGATTCAAGTATGATTCAAATCACAAAAGTCTCTAATTCGATTCATACATAGTGAAAAAAGGAACATTTTCTTATGGTTGTTTAATTCAAATCACATTAGTCCATGAATCGAATTAAAGAGGTTTGATTCCAAACACATATATGCTTAAATCGAATCAAATATAGATTATAGATTTTGGCTTTTGGATCTATGAATCTTATTTGAATCAAAAGTTTTATTGACTCGAATCACATGAATCGAATCATAAATAGGTTGGTTCGATTCATGGGAGACATTTTTCTTGGTTCTTGTATCTTGATTCATATTATTTAGTCTCTTGAATTTACTCATACCTCTTGCTTGTGGCTTGAATCAAATAATATTTTTCTCTCATTTTTGTGCTAGATCTCCAGCACATAGTTAGACCTTTTCACAAATCCCTTTCACACTATTCATAACATAGATTCCAACTTTATAATTTAGAACTCACAACACACATTTTCTCTCAACTTCCAAAAAAGGTTTTGAATCTTGTTGAGTTTTGCAAACAAAATCTCTTCAACTTCTACCTTTTTAATCATCCATTGTTGTTTGGATTTAGTTCTCATCTTATAGTGTGAGATATCAGAGAAGGATCATTGTTGTGATTAACATTTTCTTTGAATATTTCTTAAGGATATCAGGGGTTTGGATATGTGTGTGTGGTTGTAATTGGGATCAATAAATTTAGTGGAAAAGAAGGAGGTTTATCTCTTTGGAATTTTTTTGATAGAGTTATGCGGAAGCCTATAAACAAAGTTGGAATTTTTCTCATCTTCAAATAGTCCAAGGCTCGAGGGACCCATAAGATCATGTAATGATCGCCTTAGAATGGTGGCTTGGAGTAGTATTCTTTGAACTCGAAGATTTAAGTCAAATTCGAGTAAAGATTTTGAAAGAGCTCAATGTAAGATATTGTGTACAAGTTAAAGAGGATTTAGATAGAAGATCTTTATTTTTAGCATTATTCGAATTGTGATTGTAGAAAACAACTATGTGTAAATTTATCAAAATCATAGTGGAAGAGCAATAAACTTTCAATGGGCAACCATTGCGGAGTTAAGTGTTGAATGCAGTATAGGGCAAGCAACAAAAAAGATTTGGAAATATTGATCCGGGAATTATCGTCCTCAAAGATGGAGAGATGTCATTCAATAGTTTCTACGGTTTCGAGCTTGGGTTTGAATGAGCAAAAAGTAAACAAAGATATAGACAAGAAAAGAATAAACACATTCTTAGAAGAGAAATAACTTATCAGGAATATAAATATATTCACTCTTCACAAACATACACTTACCAACCCGTTATACTCAACCTACGATACTCATCTATGTTATCACATATCTCTCACATAAGCGTCCACCTCTGGAGCACAAACGAGATCATCTCACAACTAAGGTTATCTCTAACGCAAAGTCGCAAGAACATCCGTATTCTCGCGTCGGCGATCTCTCGCGCGCCGCTCAAACACGAAAACATTAAGAACAGATACAAACAGTGAATGCTAGCTCTAAATCTATCTCTAGAGTTCAGAACCAACAGATTACCATCCTAGATAAGGATTCAAGAAGTTTATCTCTAAAGCA
The DNA here is from genome assembly GCF_029867415.1 of Vicia villosa. Taxonomy (NCBI): domain Eukaryota; kingdom Viridiplantae; phylum Streptophyta; class Magnoliopsida; order Fabales; family Fabaceae; genus Vicia; species Vicia villosa. The sequence goes on along the minus strand of NC_081180.1, from coordinate 91,095,383 downwards.
ACCCAAATCCCCAGCATAGAGCAAAAATCCAGGATAACATCAACACAGATTCGTAAAGCAAGTTAAATATAACATTATAATCGGTAAATATACATAAGATTCAAGTAAATATACAAACAAAACCAACCAAAGAGAAATACACAAAGAAGAAGAGAAATGAACCGAAGATCTCCCGGTTTGTCAGCTCCGTTCGACGCTCAATCCACCCCCGATCATCCTTATGCAACCTCCGAAGTTGTTTTCTAAGCCAATTCTACTCTAAGAATGAAGTTGATGGTGTTAGGACTCAAAAATACCCAACCCATAACCTAAAAATGTGATTTTTGCCCCTTTTAACGAGCTGCTGTCTTAGCAGGTCCGCTTAGCGGACCCCCTCCGCTCAGCGAACTCAAAATTGCATCCAGACTCTGATTTGCTCCGCTGGAGCTCCGCTCAGCGGACTGACAGCAAAAGTGAAATCTTGTTTTCGCCATAAGTTGAGAACCGTAACTCCGAATTGCGCCCGGTTCGAAGCGTTGGAAAGCTTATTCAATGCTCTATCCAATAATGAATGAATGGAAACCAAAATGATGATTTTTATCATCCTTATTTTGAGCCTTATTCTTTGATGAATTAGTAGAATTTGCATTCTTGAAGCTTAGCCTTTGGTCTTTATTACTCAATGCTCCAAATATGCATGAATACCTATAAAATGAATGGAAAACTATTAATTGGTATAAAAATTATTCAAAAACACAAGTATGCACATATTTACACAAAATTTAGGATTTTATTACAAAAATCATAAGAATAGAATCGATAAGTGCCACAAATATATACTCAAAATATCGACATTTTGACACTTATCATTAAGCAAGCATTTTGAGGACGAATTGTTGAACCAATTTGCATCCGACATACTATCTCTCTCTCTCTCTCTCTCTCTCTCTATATATATATATATATATATATATATATATATATATATACATTATTTTTTAAATTGCATGTTTAGTTTGATCTCTTTATTAGAATCACGTGTTCATAGGATTGATCATATTGATAGATATTTTGTTGATAAGCTTAGGTTTTGTTAGATTGAGACTTTGAAACTCTCTTTTTGTTGATTAAACTTCTACACAGTAATATTAGATTTCTAATTGTATTGATAATATTCATTTGAAACTCGTGTAATTCGATTGTGCTTAAATAAACATATTCATCTACTTTCTTTTTTGTGTTCTCATTGGGTGTAGTGTATATTCCGTCCAAAAAGCATATAATCTTGTACACACATTTTCTACTAAGCAAATACTTTTCAGACTTTGTTTTTAGAATTAAAAGTTTTTAATTTGTCAATTTTTAAGGACGCCTATTCAACCCCCCTCCTTCTAGACCATTTGAGCCTCACATTCTCTCCAAACAATTGACCTCAGAGTTGGTATTTTGAATAGGCCTAAATGACACCAATAAATGAGAAATGGATATTGATAATCCAAACGGAACATACAATAGAGCCCTAAGTTTCTAAGGCAAAAACTTTTCCTATTGGAAGGACAATATGTATGTTCACATAATGTCAATAGACAAAATGCTTTGGATGGCTATCACTAATGGACCTTTTATTCCTAAAAATGAAGTCAATGGTGTTTTTTTTCTTCTGAAAGACTCCCTAAGGATCGGTCATATGAGGAAACCAAAAAGGCATCTTATGAGGGTACTGAAGATGTTAAGGAATCTAAAATTGACATGCTGATAAAGGAGTATGAACTATTTCGTATGGAACACGATAACATCGTGAAATCCATGCAGACTCGTTTTCTCCACTTAATCAACAAGTTAGAAATTCCAGGCAAGTCTTTTTCAAATAAAGATTGTGCTATCAAAATTTTAAGATCAATATGCAAGGAACGGAAACAAAAGGATACATCCAATAAAGAATTAAATGATATAAATTTTTTGGATATTTCAACATTATTCGAAAAGCTAACTGAAAAATAAAAATGAATTAAGAAGGCTCGCCGCAAGGGAATTAAATGCCAAGAATAAAGAGAAAGTGAAAGAAGAAAAGTGAGACATCTCCTTAAAAGTCTACTCATCCAAGGCAAGGAAAGTAGATGGAGATGATGAAAGCTCCAATGAAGATTTTACCAAAGAAAAAAAGACGAGGTTAGTCATAAAATGCTACCATCAATATATAACGAAACACAAATTGAAACACTCCACAAGAATATGATTAACTTAAGAAGTCTCATCCACATAAGATAGAAGAAAAGAAATAGGAAGAAAATGTTACATGCTATAAATGGAGAAATTTAGGTCACTAGCGTACAACATGTCTGAGTCTCAACAAGCACAACCAAAATAAGGATAAAGACTCCTTTAAGACGAACGGTAATCATACCAAAAGTCATAGGGCTAAGAAAAAAAATGAGAATTCATCTTCATCTTTTTGTTCTAGCTTAGATGATGAATTTACAAATTTGTGCTTAATGACACATTAAAAGGATAATGACTAAGAGGTATATGCTTATGATTTTAATTTTAAACTATCATACAATCAATTGTTAAAAGTGTATAGAGAAATAGATGTTGATACATTAGGTGCATTTAATAAAATCTTTCATCAAAGAAACCTTATTCTAAAACTGGTGAAATAGATTTGTGATCTTAATAGTGCCTTAGAATCCTTAAAGGAAATTGATGCATCTCTCATAAGCAAGCAATTATGTGTTTCAGATACTTTAGTTGAAAAGGTAGTTAGGAAGGAATGTAACACTTGTCCATCGTTGAAAATTGAAAATGAAAACCTAAAAGGACAATTAACACATGTTCTTTCGCTATCTAATGTTGTTTCTACTTCTTCAAATGATGGAGGGAATGTTTTTAAGAAAAACCATCACTTTGGTGGAAGAGATAGAAAAAATATTTCATCTAAAGCAACATATGATTATTGTCGTAATAAGAATCACATTAAGCCTCTTTTCCATATTAGCAATATCAAAATTCCTAATGGTATTATGGCTTGGATACGTAAGTGCTCTGTTACTAATCCTCCAGGACCCATTAATTTGGTACCTAAATTACTTGTTTAATTTTGTATAGGATATCTTGTCTCTGTAAAAAGATTGTGATTCCTAGATAGCAAATTCTCAAGACACATGACGAGAGACGCTTCGGCGTTCAACAAGTTTGTTCACAAAGAACGTGGTCATACCACTTATGGAGACAACAATAAAGTTAAAATTCTATGAGACCCACTTAAAGTAATTAAAATTATAGGTAATATTATTATTTTTTTCTCTTCTAGCAAAGTGATGGTTTTGATCACAATGAATCTGAAATTTGAAAAAGGAAGAGAAAAATCACAATTTAAGCAAAGAGTGGAAACATTCTGTAAATGGTGATATGACCTTTAGATAGTGAAGAGAGATAGGCAGATCAATAGCCAAAAATGAAGAAAATCAAGCAGATGGAAAAAAAACTGTCAGATTTGACTCAAAAGTACCACATAATCCGAGTACACTTAAGCACCATAGAGAGAAAATATACACTCTACTATAGGATTATATGACTATGAGTATGGGAAATCCTACGAAGTGTTAGAATGATGAGACTATCATTTAATGCGTCTACTCTTAATCTAACGAAATTTGACTTTGTGTCTTTTCCACTTATGCAAACAAAGGACCTTCCTTGAGGATCCCAACCTAAGGCGACGTATGTCGGCTCGGTATTTGGAAGGCTTTCCATTACTATATTATGGCAAGTCTTGAAGCCAACTGTTTCAAGTCGGGTAGAGATCCAATATTGAAAAAGTCCAATCATCAATCCAAAGTCATAAATTGTTGGAGGTATGGTGTATCCACGACCTCCTGGTCTGTATCCGATCCACACCATAGGTCATCTTCCGCCGTTGGATGTTATCCAACAGTTCCTCGCATATCACTCTATAAAGCAAATGATTTCTAATTGTTCATCATATATAAGAGATTCCATGCAAGACATGAGGTATGTTGTAACTAAGATTTACCACACTACTTTTCACTCGAGGCTTAATTTAAACGTTGAAGTGTTAATGTTGAGGATCAATCCCTCTCTTTGCAACTTACTCCATTGTATCAATACACTGCACATTTCTAATTCCTAGAAATTCCTTTACGTAACAATAAATTTGTGAAAAAAGAAAGAAAGTAACCTTCAATGACATGTTAAAAAGGGACCGGAGAAGTATTGAATACCTCATTAAGAGTTGAAACACCAAAGTAGTACATGAGTGGGGTTCAGAATTCAATTTCCATACAAATACTAACCCACACTAATAAATTAGATAATACACTTACTTATACAAAATGAAAATCATCAATGACACTAATAGTGAAGAAAATTGATTTCCAAATATATGTAATTTCATCCCCATATCGCAGTAACAGGGCCTTAATAAGAAAAGGGTTGAAGCTTAATAAGAAAGTGATTAATGCTACTTTAATGACATTGGATAGATCTGGAAATCAATCTTTGTCATCTTTATAGAGTTATTAAAGGTTTTTATTTTGTATAGGTAAGCCGTACAATGTAATTTATTATATTGGGTTAGTCATATATGTACTATTTTAGTGTTTCGACTCTTATTAATGGGGTAGTCAATTTCATATACTTCATGTGTCCTTTTTTTAAAACACGTTACGATAATAATATTATATTTCTTAAATATAATAAATGAGTTTAGAACAAAAAAAAAATATAATAAATGAGTAAACTATATTATTTCTTAAATATATTATTACGATAATAATATTACTTCATGTGTTCATATACTTCATGTACCCTTAGATCACATATTAGTATGACCTAATTAAAAAACTAAAAATGGTAAACTATAAATTAAAAACTCACTATATTTAAAAATATAATTTAAAAAACTAAAAAATTATATAAAATATAAGCTCATGATAAGTTCATTAGAAACTATAAACTATAAATTAATTTATTTGTCTACCCCAACAAACTTTAAATGATATGTCCCATTTATACAATTCAGATGATGATGATGATGATATAAATATGGGTCATGCTAATTTATATTTTAAAATATAGTGAGTTTTTAATTTATAATTTATCATTTTTAGTTTTTTTAATTTTATTAAATTTTTTATTATTAAAAATAAATACACCTAAATATGGAATGAACTATTAAAAAAATTTTAAGTCTTATATTAGTTGCAAATAGAGTTTAAAAAAAGTATTTAAAATTAAACTCTTTATTTTATAAATCAATTTTATAGAAATAAATTACACCAAACTCTAGCTTTAATATAACATCACAATCTTTCGATTGAATCATAAATAATCTACCGTTACTATTTAGCACCAAACTCAATAATGATTTGAGGGAGGCGTCCTGAGAAAATATTACATATAAAAATTTTTAAAAATTTATTTAGAATGATATCTTTCATCTTATATACTCTAATTATAGTTCTAACATGAATTGACAAAAATATAATATTTTTTCGATAAAAAATTAACCTAATAAGTTGTTTCACAAAATACATAAAAAATGAAAAACGATAAATATTAATTTTCTTTGATTATTATTTTCTCTTAAATTTTTCTCTACACCTACATTTATGTTTAATCTATTTACTTTCATCTTTCTCTTATTTATTTTGTTACAATGTGTTGCAGATGGCAAAAGGTTGAAGATGACCCATAGGCGGGAAAGCAGTAATTGAAAACTGAATATGAAATTATGCAATCTTGTGTGTATTACAAAGAGAATGGGCCTTATATATATTATCACTAATCTACTCTAAGGCCCAATCAGAATAATAGAACAATGAGGCCCATATAACTCTAATACCCCTCCTTAAACTTGGGGTATATGGAGTGTAAGCCAAGTTTACAAATATTTTCAGAGAAAAGCTTAGGATCTAATGGTTTTGTGAAGACATCTGCTAGTTGTTGGTGGGAAGAAACAGGTAGAAGGCGAAACAGTTTTTGTTGTAGTTTTTCTCGGACGAAATGGCAGTCGAGATCAATGTGTTTCGTCCGTTCGTGAAATGATGAATTGTTGGCGATATGTATAGCAGACGCATTGTCACAATATAGAATAGCTGGTGTTGTAAGGGAAATGCGTAATTCTGTCAGTATGTTGTGTAGCCATTGTAACTCACATACCGTTGAAGCCATAGATCGATACTCTGCTTCAGTAGAGCTGCGAGAAACCGTAGCCTGCTTTTTAGATTTCCAGGAAACAAGGGAGTTGCCTAAGTATATGCAGTATCCGGTCACAGATTTTCGTGATTCTGGACAAGTTGCCCAGTCTGAATCTGAAAAGGCCTTGAGTTGTAGTGATGAAGTGCTGGGAAAAAACAGGCCTTGAGCAGGGGAAGCTTTAAGATATCGAAGGACACGCATAGCTGCAGAGTGGTGTAAATCAGTAGGATGATGCATATGTTGGCTCAATTGTTGTACAGCATAGGAGATATCTGGTCTTGTGTTTAGGAGGTAGATCAACTGTCCGATGAGGCGTCTGTATGGTTTTGGATCCGTCAATGGGGTGCCATCTGTTGAAGTGAGCCTGGTGTCACGAGCCATGGGGGTGGAACAAGGCTTACAACCAAGCAAGCCAGCAAAATCCAGAAGATCTAATGTATATTTTCGTTGACTGATGTTGATGCCTTCCTTGTTGCGTGCAAGTTCCAATCCTAGGAAGTACTTCATGGAGCCAAGATCCTTTATGTGGAAATGATGTTGTAATGTCATTTTGGTTGATGTAATGATGTCTAAATTGTTCCCTGCAATTAAGATATCATCAACATAAATGAGAATAAAAGTGTAGGACAGTTTTGAATTGTGTATAAATAAGGAGTGATCAGAAGAACATTGACTATAATTGTTATTAAGCAGTACAGTAGAGAGTTTTTCAAACCATTGACGGCTAGATTGTTTAAGGCCATAAATAGATTTGAGCAATTTGCATACTTGGTTAGGTTGAGTAGGAGTCATGCCTTTTGGAAGGGACATGTAAACCTCCTCTTCCAAAGTACCATGCAAAAAAGCATTATGAACATCCAATTGGAATAAATGTAAGTTTAAAGAAGAAGCCAGGGAGAGAAGGAGTCTTACAGTGGTTAGTTTGGCTACTGGTGAAAAAGTTTCAAAATAATCGATACCTTGAATTTGGTTGAAGCCTTGTGCTACCAATCGTGCTTTGTGTCTCTCTATACTGCCATTGGAATGAAATTTGGTTTTGTACACCCATTTACATCCAATAGCCTTTTTACCTGGTGGAAGTGTAGTTAATTGCCAAGTTTGATTGGCTGTTAATGCAGAGATTTCTTCTTTCATGGCCTGAATCCAATGAGGATGCAGACTTGCTTGTTTGTAATTGTTAGGTGTAGAATGTGTAGTGATAGCAGAAATATAAGAGTGATATGCAGGTGATAATTTTGAGTATGAAATGTATTTAGATATGTCATATAAGGTAGAAGAATAAACAACATTACAGTCAAAATCCTTTAAATGTGCAGGGGCTGATCTAAGTCTAGTAGAAGTCCTTGTTTGAGGTAAATTAGGTTGAGTGATAGGAGATGGATTTGGTTGTTGGACAGTAGAGGCACTGTGATCAGTGTTATTAACAGTGTCAGGAGAAGTAATAGTAAATTCTGTTGTGTTGGGGGTGTTGGATGTGCTGGATGCAGGGGAAGGGATAATTGGAGAATTAGGTGGTGTGTTGACTGGCAGGGCAGAATTTGTGGTTTGTGAAGGTATGTGGTCAAAGAGAAAAGGAATTGTAGAAGTATGGTTATCAAGGGGAGTGACATTGTTATGTGAGACATTAGGTTTAGGTGTGTATGGGAATATGTTTTCATTAAAAGAACAATTTCTGGATATAAAGGTGGATCTGTCTTGTAGATTAAAAAGAAGATATCCTTTAATTCCTATAGGGTAACCTAGAAATAAGCATTGGACAGCCCTAGGATCGAGTTTATCTCTGTTTCTAGTTAGAGAAGATGCATAAACAAGACACCCAAAAGATTTCAAGTCATCATATGAAGGAGCAGTACCAAAGATTAATTGAAAAGGAGTTTGGTGTGTCAAAATAGGGCTGCATAGTCTGTTTATCAAGTATGTTGCATGACATAAAGCAAAAGACCAAAAACATTTAGGAAGATGTGCATGAAACAAAAGAGATCTAGTAACATTAAGAAGGTGTCTATGTTTTCTTTCAACTATAGAATTTTGTTGTGGTGTTTCTACACAACTTCTTTGGTGAATGATGCCAAGAGAAGCATAATAAGCAGGCATGATGAATTCAGTGCCATTGTCACTTCTAATTGTTTTAATGGTACAAGAAAATTGAGTTTGGCAATATGTGATAAAGTTCCTAATATGCAATCTAGTTTCAGCCTTATTATGCATGAGGAGAGTCCAAGTATACCTAGAAAAATCATCAACAATAGTTAAAAAATAGTTGTAACCATCCATAGATGAGTGGGAAATGGGTCCCCAAATATCCATGTGCACAAGTTCAAAAATGCTATTAGAAGATGAATGACTTATAGGAAAAGGAAGTTTTGTTTGTTTAGCAAGATGACAAGTAGAACAATCATAGATTTTATTGCTTTTAATAACAGGGAATTGCTTAGACATAGAGTGTATAACATCAAATGAAGGATGCCCTAATCTATGGTGCCATAAAGGGTAAGCAGTATGTAGGGGATCCTGATTACTAATGCTATTACATTGAGCAACTTGTATAGGCAGCTTGTCCAATATGTAGAGATTATTGTGTTGTGTCACCCGTCCAATCATTTGCTTGGTACACACATCCTGAATAATGCAGGAATTGTGTGAGAAAATGATTGTGTAGGGTGATGAGAGGCATAATCTAGAAATGGAAATGAGGCTGAAAGTAAAGTCAGGCATAAAGAAAACATTGTGCAGTTGAAAGTTGCTATTAAAGACAATAGAACCACAATATTTAGCAATTAGAGAGGTACCATTAGGCAAATGAATATTGACAGGGCTTATTAACTCAAGAGTGGAAAAATTTTGAATGAAGGGGCATACATGATGAGAAGCCCCTGAATCTAAGATCCATGAAGATTTATGATGCAGAGTAATACCTGTTGGTGCTATACCTGATATAATTGCAGCATCAGATGTGGTAGACTTGGAATTGGAGTTGTCCTTTCTGGATTGTTGAAGAAGAAGAACTAAATGCTGGTAATCTGCTTTGGAAAGAGAGAGTTCTTTGTCTGAAGCAGTTGTGGAGTTTGGATCTGTAGAAGCCTTTGAGTCCTTATCCGAAGCCTTATAGTTTTTGGTGCGATAGCCAGGTGGAAAACCATGCTTGAAATAGCAATTGTCAATTGTGTGATTGGTTTTGCTACAGTTAGTACATAGCATAGAGGGTTTGGAATTAGGTTTTCCTCTGGGTTTGGAGTTCGTAGTAGCAGCAAGAACCGCAGGCGAAATAGATGGTGTTGGGACTTGTTGTTGGGCAATCAAAGAGTATACTTTGCTGATATTGGGGATTGGATCAAGAAGTAAAATTTGTGTACGGATGTTTTGGTAATTGTCATTGAGGCCTTTTAGGAAGCAAATGACATACTCCATGTGTTTGTAACTGCGCACGGCTTTGGCTAAATCGCATGTGCAGGGTGTGGAGCATGAACAAGATGGAGTTGGTCGTAAATCCTCTAGTTCATCCCAAAGAATCTTGAGGTCGGTGAAGTATGTTGATAAAGAACGGTCCCCCTGCTGAATTGAATGCAAATCGCGTAACAGATCGGAGAAGCGAAAGTGGTTACCTTTCGTGAATCTTTCTTTGAGGTCTTCCCAAAGATCGAAGGCTGAGTCAAAGCAAATGGTGCTTTGAGCAATGTGCGGAGCGAGAGTTCGATTAAGCCATGAAAGGACCATGCTGTTAGCTCGTTCCCAAAGTTCGAAATCAGGATGTGAAGGAGAAGGTCGAGGAAGAGCGCCGTTGATGAAAGAAAGTTTGTTCTTTGATGTTAACGCTCGTCGCATGGATTTACTCCAATTATGGTAGTTGTTGTCGTCTAAGGGAGGAGCAACAATGGTGGCTCCGGGATTCTCGCCAGGGTGAAGATAATAGGGATTTCTAGGGTTAAGACTTGGGTCTTCGACCTTGGTGATGATTTCTGTGGGTTTAGGTCGTTCTTCATCGGAAGAGGACGACATGGTGAAAGAAAGAGAAAGAATGAAAAAGCGGAAAAAAAATTAGGGTTTGTTCACTGATACCATGTTACAATGTGTTGCAGATGGCAAAAGGTTGAAGATGACCCATAGGCGGGAAAGCAGTAATTGAAAACTGAATATGAAATTATGCAATCTTGTGTGTATTACAAAGAGAATGGGCCTTATATATATTATCACTAATCTACTCTAAGGCCCAATCAGAATAATAGAACAATGAGGCCCATATAACTCTAATATATTTGAAAATTACTTATATCTTAAAATCATAAATTAAAAATATTTCAACGCACAAATAAATAGAAAATATGGAAAATTTTATTATTATTATTATTATTATTATTATTATTATTATAATCATTAAATAGTATGCATTTTTTAGTGTAGGTCAAAATAATTTAAATGTATATGATGACAACTCGAAAACTGTTCAATATATCCTACTTCCCTCTATTGTTTTCATTATACGATTTAACCTACTTCTCTCATCACTATAAGGTCAAAGACTCTCAATTCACTATTGGCTCAAACAAAGCATTGGTTTCTCAAATATAGAAAATACATGAGTTTTCGTTAACATATAGAAAATACATATGAGTTTTCGTTAACATATCGGAGATAGCAATTCCAAGGGACAAATATAAACATATCTTGAAATTTTGTTCTAGGAGGAGAGATGTTGGACCAGATGCCTAAGCCAACGTGTTTAACATCTTAAATCAAAATTTGACAAATAATAGAAAACAAGATTATCAATCATCAAGCAATAAAGAACAAAAGAGCATTGATAACTCAGTTCGGTGCAACCTCACCTACGTTTCAGGGGCTTCCAACCCAAGAAAGGAAATTCACTCTTAAAGAATTAGTACTAAGTGTCTTAGATGAGCAAACCATAGTTCAATGTCCCTCTTCTTAATTCTACCGTGTATTTCTATTTAGGACTCCCCCTAAATATGATAATCCCTCTCACATTCTCTCAATCGCTAACTCTAGTGATCAAAACAATAATCAGAATATTAAATATTGAATTACAACCAAGAAAATAAACCAGACTCTATGCCTTAAGATATAAATGCAAGTGCTAGAGTGGTGCACAACCATAACACAAACAAAAGACTCAAAATAGAAACTCTAACACAACTAATTTTTAATACTTTCACACGTTCAAACATTAGGTTTGAGTCTCCTTAATTATCAATGGAATCAAGGTTTCTCTCCACACATAAAACATTCAAAGAAAACAACAACATCAAAAGTACATAAGTAATGTGGTTGATGACAATCAAAACAGATAAATCATAATGCTCCCATACAGTCATGTACACAATCAAATATGCACACAAAGTAAGTAGCAGTTAGTCAGTCAGCACACATTCATATGGAAGTCATTCAATCAACACATACTCATAACACACTAGAGCTCAACCCACACATGCTCACAAAGTTGAAAGCCATATGTCAAGCCAGATGCTGCAGCATGTGAGCACATAACTTAACATAAAAGAAAATCCATTGCAACTAATCAAGGAGGTTGCTTCACCTCAAGAGAAAATAGCATACATGCACATAACATTACTCCCTCTTTTGCCACAATTTGACAAAGGTTAAAAAAAGAAAACACCAAAATGTATTAACAAAAATGAGTACAACCTCTTATATACACCTTCCTAAATTCTTTGCTTCCTTCAATATTGTATTCATTGGATAGGTTAACAATGAACACCTTAATCAGTTTCTCATAACAAGGTCCAATGTCTGAAACTGTCTTCTTAATCCAACACCCTTTAGCATATTCATGATCTCTTGCCACTCAATGACCTCTTTGCTCAACTCTCTTTCAAGAGAGATTCTTCTCTGACACACATCCACTTTTGCACATTTCCTTTAGAGTAGAATGAAAAATTATCCAAAGGGCAACTAGAATACTAGCCATAATTCTTTTTCTTGTACCAGAAACTCAGTTATCTTCTCAGAAGGGAAAACTTCTTAGTTGTTATTTTGATTCTTTATTAATGAATCTGGAAACAAATCATATTCCCATCATATTCTTGAACATCTTCCTAACTTCCAAGATCTTATCTAGCATATTTGAACCATTGTTCAACATTAGAACATACTTTGTCATGTTTTCAAGCTTGAAATTTAAAAAGTTACTTCCTCTTCCAGACCAATGATGGTTGAAACAAGTTTCTCTTTTCCTTGAAGGAGAGCAGTTATGGTTTTCTTCTGTTGGTCTCATATAATCACTACTATAAAAAGTGCTTTTAACCTCGGACACAAATTGCGTTTTACCTTGGCTATAGAAGCAAGGTAACGAAGGGCGTCATAAAAATCAACGACTTAACACCTCCGATTTTAAAATACTAAGGGGTAAAATTATTTGTGTATGGGTTCGAACCCCCAACATCTGCACTTTTATTATTTACAATACTTGTGCCTCATATATCTCGGTTTATCAATAAAACTGAGGGGTAAATTAGTGGGGTTTTTTAAAATTAAAACTTGTTACATTGTTTACATAGAAAATTAATAAAATAATTTATTTACAAACAACATTGTTAACCCATAATATTACATTGTTTACACAGAAAAAACAAATTTCCCAAGATATAGATTTTAGATCTTCAAATCATATGATTCTGGGAAAGATCAAATGGTTGGTGCATAATATTCTCCATGACTTTTGCTTGCATTTGTTTCTAATATGAACAAAAAAAGGATTAGATAAATAAATGATTTTATACTCAAATAAACATTTAAGAACACAAACCTTAAACCCAAATAATTTTCTGCTCTTGTAATCCATTACAGAGAACTCTTCATGGCAAACACTCTTGCAAACCTTAAAGTGGAGGATAGTTTCAAGCGCTTCATGATGTTTCATCATCAATTTTTTATATTCAAAATGCTTTTATGATGGAAGTTATTTATGTTTCACGCAGATTACTAATGTTAGTGTCTTGAGCGTTGAAATTCATGAAATGGACAACGAGGATCTGATTAAGGACGGTGATAAATATCCTCAATTTTAACGCTAAATTATCCCCTCGATTTTGAGGAAAACCGAGGTGCAAAATCTTCTTTTTTTTTTCTTTTGAAGTTACATTGTTTACATAGAATATTAAAACACAATATTGCTACAAATCCAACTTCTTAGCTGTGAGAAGTTATCTATTCCAAACATTAGAAAATGTTATATGGATTAAATGCATCCAACTTCTAAAGGAGATATTTGTTTCAACCATTGGAAACTATTTTTCTGCACTGGCAATCAATCATAGAGTTCTTTTTCAAGCTTCTTAAAAGAAATGATAAGCATTTATCCCAGAGAATGACGTGTACGAGTTAGAATTAGGGTAAAATCTATTTAAGGAGTGCTTTTATAGTAAAATATGATTATCTTATCCCTCAGTTATTATGAAAATCGACAGGTTAGATAATTTAAATTACAAATAAAAATATAATAAAAAGAGAGGTTCCAATTTTTTCTCCTCGATTATGCAAAAATCTAAGGTAATATGTTGTTTTAAAAACTAATTTAAATGTGGCGCGCATGCATTTGAATCACATCATTAGAATATCAATGATCATCTACATTAAAGTCGTAACATCTCCTTTAGATTTTCAAGGAGGGTTTTGAGTTATTTAAACGTCTCATTTGCAGCTCTTTGTGTCTTCAAACCTTGTTTCAAAGTCTTTTTGTATTTTCAATGTCTTATTTCAAACTCTCTGTATCTTGCTTCCTTGTTTCAAAGTCTTTTTCATTCAAAAATGGATGAAAATCTTTTGTTCTTTATCAATGAAAGTTTGTTGGTTTCAATGATTTTGATTGTTTTGAACTAAGGAAAGATGCTAACAAACAAAGGTTGAATGTTTACTTTTACATTCTACATGGCCACATATACGCTAATCTCGTTAAAGAGTTCTGGATGAATGCCTCTGTTGTGCCAGCTGGTCATGATGAAGTCAGCCAGTCCTATGTGAATGACTCTTATTTCTTCACTACTCCATCAATGAATGTTATGACAATCAACTGTCAAGAGACATGTAGTTGTGTTGAACATTATCAATTCAACAATGTTTACTCAACCCAACTTCATCGAATTTATGCCAACCAAGATAAGTCCATCGATCATGCTTCTCTACTCCTTATTGCAAAATTTTGTTTTCAGCTTCTAATGGAAAATCTCCAACCATGAGAGAAACAACAGGAAACATTTTGTTGGTATGACAAGCATCTCTTGTACTTTCTCACCTACAACATCAGAGTTAATCTTCCTCTACCATTTTTAACTTCTTGAAGAAAAATGATAAGCATTTCTCAAAAGGAAATGACTTTCCTCATACCATATGGAAGATTTCTTTCTGAACTTTTCTCTAAGTTAGGGATAGTTAGGAATAATGTTGAAGTTAAGTGGACTGAGAATTTTGAATATGTGGAATAATTTTCTCTATTGTCTTATTTTTTTATTATCAATGAAATAGTTCCCTTTTTAATTATTGTCTATTTTTGTTTATTGATAACAAAGATTTTCAGAATTACTAATTAACAAAGAAAAACATAGAATCTAGAAAAGACGCGAAGTGATAAATCATTGAAAAAAAATTTAAATGTGATAACAGAGATTCGAAGCGAAATAACTTATAGTTATATTACATAGGTTATCCAAAAAACTGAGAGAATAGATATATTATTTTTTATGTAGAAAAAATGGCGCTCACTTATAGCTCTGTTACCTTATTTTTTATAACACCAAGGTAAAATATTGTTTATTTTATTTTAAAAAAATCAAATATGGCGCTCCCAAGACATATACTCTTAGTTCCTATCATGTTTGAGATGAAAGTTTCTTCATAAAAATGTTATTCGTTGTAGTGTATGTAGTCTTCTTCCCACTTAGTGTATAAGAGATTGTATGTTGCAACTAAATCTTCCTCTGTGATATCTTCATCACTATACTCACCTTCAGAATCATACTTTCTAATGAAAGTCGTTACCTTATTAGTTGTTTCTCCTTCACTCTCATCATCAAATTCAGACCAAGTGATTGACATACCTTTCTTATGTTTCTTTAAAAAAAAGTAGGACGTTAAACTTTAATGTGGCCAAACCCTTCACATTTATAACATTGTGCTCCTTTGCCTCTGTTAGGTTCGTATTCATCTTTTCTCTTGCTCTAAGGATTGATGTCAAACACCTTGTCTTGGACATTTGCCCTCCACTCTATATTCATCCTTCTTAAAGCTTTGTTAAAATTTCTACCAACATGTATTATAGAATCTTATAGACTTTCTTCACTTTCACTTTGATCTTTATCATCTTCACTGTTTGATATAGAGATAATGTTCTTGTTTTCTTTTTAGTTATATCATTTATTGTCATATCAAAGGTTTGCAAAGATCCAATGAGTTCATCCACTTTAATGCTGCCTAGGTCTTGAGCTCCTTTATTAGTTTTAGCCTTCATATCAAACTTCATAGGTTGTAAGGATTTTTTTGGCCAGCTTTTCTTCATACATCTTTTCTCCTAAGGGAAAAGAAGTGTTGGCAATGTCACACAATCTGATGTTGAATTCATAGACGGATTCATCTTCATTCATTCTAAGATTCTCAAACCTTGTTGTGAGAAGTTGCAACCTTGAAATACAAACTTTGGATGTGCCTTCATGGGTAGTTTTGAGAATCTCCCATGTTTCTTTGGCTTCAGTACATGTGTTGATCAACCTAAATATGTTCTTGTCCACACCATTGAAAATAACATTCAAGGTCTTGGAATTTCTAAGAGCTTCATCATCTTCGACACTTGTCCAATCAACTTTAGGCTTTAATATTGGTGTTCCATCTTCACAAATTATCACAGGGTGTTTCCAACCTTTTATCAAGCCTTCCATGTTTTGTTGTCCATGGATTTAAGAAAAGAAACCATTTTGGCTTTCCAATAATCATATTTGGTGTCATCCAAGACATGGTATATTAACTGATCCTCCATCCTTAGTGTTTTCCATTTAAACAAAAAGTATCTTTCATAGAGCTCACCAAAACATAATAGGATACGTGCTCTGATGTCAATTAAAATTATGTTCTACAGGGATAAATGTTGGACCAGATGCCTAGGTCAATGTGTAACATCTTAAACCAGAATATGGCAGATAATAGAAAACAAGATGATCAATCATAAAACAATAAAGAATACAAGAGAATTGGTAACCCATTTTGGTGCAACCTCACCTACGTTTGGGGGGCTTATAACCCAAGAAAGAAAATCCACTCTTAATAGAATTAGTACAAAGTGTCTTAGATGAACAAGCCCATTGTTCAACGCCCTTATTCTTAATTCTACCCGTGTTTTTCTATTTAAGACCCCCCCTTAAATAAGAGAACTCTCTCACTTTCTTTCAATCACTAACCCTACTGATCAACACAATAATCAAATTTTTGAATGTTGAATTACCACTCAACAAACAAGCCAAACTCCATGCCTTAAGATATGAGTGCAGGCACTATAGTGGTTCACAAACCATAACACAAACAAAAGACTCAAAATAAAAACCATAATACAAAGAATCTCCAATGCTTGCACACCTTCATATGCTAGATTTGAGTCTCTTTAAATAGAAATGAAATTTGGGATTTTCTCCGATGGGCATAAGATTGATCACGTTCAAATTTGTAGAGGATTCTGTTTTGATTTGTTTTTCCAAAAGCCTCCAAAAAAGATTTGATTTGTTTTTATTCAAATCCAAAACTCCAATTTAAATAGATTTGATCATATTTAATCTTCCAAACAAATCTAAATTACACATTGCTAAAAGATAGCAACAAATCACATTGCACATAATCAAAAATTATGCTCAGGTCAGCAACAATATTAGTTTGCTGACTAGGGCTGAATGTTGCGCACATGCTGAAACATCATGTCTGACATGTGTCGTTTCTTCACTAAAACATCTTGTACACTTTATATTGTTTTGCACAATGCAACCAATCACATATAATAACATATCTTCGACATTCTTTACGCTAGTCAAGAAACTTAAAAAAAGCTTATCATTATGTGATTTATATAATGACATGCCAGAGAATGTCATAATATAGATATGATCCCCTAATTCTAAACAGACCTCTCAACGACATAAACACGTGGAAAAGAGTCAAAAAGACCATAGGAAGAACTACACCACCACACTCGCGAATTTAATAGACCACTCTACCAATAATTATAATTATTTTTATTTAAAAATTATGAAATTAAAAAATTCGAAAGAAAAATTGTTGCCATACTTTTTCCTTCTCATTGAATCACTTTATTCATATTTCAAAGTTCAAATGTATGAAGTTTCTCTTTTCACTACTTTTATTATTTATTTGATGCTTTTTAATCCAACTATTAATTTTTCCTCAAATGAGATCATCTATTTATATGTAACTTCTTGTGCATTGGCCTTAAAACTCACACCCATTATTATCACAATAATGGAAGCCACTACCAAGTCTCTCTTCAATGAATGCTCAAACTTTACTCTCTTATCAAACCATCTCTTTGCAACATTCTCAAGTTTCCTATGGCTCTCTACCATAACACTAGTAACATGTATTGAATCCTTCTTGCTTCAGAAAAACTATGAACCAGTGTTCCATTTTCTCTTCCCATGTTTTGTCCTACTTTCTTTCCTTCTAAAACACTTGTTCTCAAAACCCTCTCCTGTTTACCTCATTGATTTCTCATGTCTTAAACCACCAAATCATTGTAGGGTACCTTTCTCAACATTCCTTGAAAATGCTTCTTTGTTTGAATGTTTCGACAACGAAAGTATTTCCTTCATGGAAAAAGTCCTTCATTCTTCTGGCCTTAGTGAAGAAACTTTTCTCCCTCCATCACTTCTTTACATTCCACCAAAAACCGAACATTCAGAATCTATCAAAGAACTTCACATGGTTCTTTTCCCTGTCATGGATGATCTTCTTGCAAAAACAAAACTTTCACCATTTGATATAGACATACTTATCTTAAACTGTAGCAGTTTTTGTCCTTCACCTTCTTTAACATCTTTCATTGTTAACAAATATGCTATGAGAAGTGACATTAAAAGCTATAATGTCTCTGGTATGGGGTGCAGTGCTAGTGCTCTTTCCATTGACATGGCTCACAATCTTCTAAGAGTTCACAAAAACTCTACTGCTATTGTTTTAAGCACAGAGATTTTGTCCGGTGGATTGTATTCAGGTAAAGAAAAATCAAAGTTGTTTCTTAACTGTCTCTTTAGAATGGGAAGTGCAGCTATTCTTCTCTCAAACAAAAAAGAAGCGCGTAAAAACGCAAAATATTTGGTACTTCGGACAGTTAGAACACATAGAGGTTTCGATGATAAAGCTTATTTTTCTTTGATACGAGAAGAAGATTCAAACGGAAAACTTGGTGTGACAGTGAAGAAGGATATATTACCTCAAGTAGCTAGGGAAACACTTGGTTCAAACATTTCAATCTTGGGTTCTGAAATGTTACCAATTTCTGAGAAATTTTTGTATGGTGTTTCTCTGATAAACAAGAGGTTTAACTTAATGAAATCCGAGGGTGTTTATGTGCCGAATTTCAAGACTGTGATACAACATTTTTGCTTACCGTGTACATGGAAATCGGTGATAAGAGAAGTAGGAAAAGGGTTGAAGCTTGGTGATAGAGAGATTGAAGCTGCTCTGATGACATTGCATAGATTTGGAAATCAATCTTCTTCATCATTGTGGTATGAACTTGCTTACTTGGAAGCCAAGGAAAAAGTGCAGAAAGGAGATAACATTTGGCAACTTGGATTTGGGATTGGTTTGAAGAGTTGTAGTGTTGTTTTGAAGTGTATTAGGCCAATAGTTGGTGAGTCTCATAATGGACCATGGTGCGATTGCATTCATCAATACCCAATTTTAGATAACTAGTATATGAGTTAATAGTTCTATAGTTGTTATGCTATTCATAACTTTTAGGTATTTCCACTCATATTGATGGAGTATTTATATACTCCCCCCTCCATTATTAGATATGTTTGTCTAGTTAAAATATTGTGTTATCTCATATATTATTAATGAACTGTCAATTTTTATTTTTATTATTGTTTTTTTAATCTCTTTAAGGTGATGACCAATTTTAGAAGAGCTCGTTTGAAGAGGTTCAATTAAATCTATGGAATTTAAATAAAAAAGCACTATATTATTTTATTTTATATTTAACTATTTGAAACTCTTGCTTTTGTTTCAAAATTCATTAATTGAGAGATTACCATTACAATTTAATAATTTTTTGATTGTCAACATCAATGATATTAAAATCAGACCTGAGGTTCAACCTATAACCAGACCTCGTCAACATCAATGATATTAAAACCACTAAACCAGACTTGACCAATCGATTCAACCGGTAACTAGACCTCATCCGGTCCAATATAACATTGCCAAAAAACCCATTTGCACAAAACCGGGTGAGAAACCAGTGAACCGAACCAGAACCGCTAAAACTGCTCAAAACCGGCAGTTCAAGCAGGTCATTACTTTGGATTGGATTCATGTTTTTGAGATGAAGGTTAATGTATCTGCCTTTGCTTTTAATAACCAAAGCTTTCTCCACTTTTTTTAATAGTATCGATGTGGGAGTAAAACACCGCGTGTATCTGCCTTTGCCTTTAATAACCAAAGCTTTCTCCACTTTTTCTGTACAAGAATTAAATTTTCATCTCTTATTTTTTAATTAGAATTAGTTATTATATCATCAACTCAAAAAATTTGGTTTTAATATAGAAAAATATCACAAGAATGAAACAAGTATCTCTTCTTCTCAACCAATATCACTCAATTTTCTCTAAAATGAGTAATTATGTAATATGTGTAACTTAAATAATTTGTTTTACCAATTATTTTAATATTTTATTTGCTTTTAGCTCACTGAAACAATACTTTTTTTACCGGTATCAACTGTAAGTACAATTAGAAGACCAGGTAAGATAAAATATGAAATCCCCGTAACATTTTGTTCCTTTATTTTACAAATAAATATACATTAACTTAAAATTTCTTAATATTTTTATTTGCAATTAAGTGAGTAATATTTTATTTTTTACACATATTATAGACTTGTGATTTTTATGTGGAGTTAAATTTGTAATTGTGTCAAATTAAAAATATTATGTATTTTTGGATTTTATGGATATTTTAATAGTATTAAATTTAAAATATATATTTAATTAATAGGCCCTCGAGGTCTCTATAAATACACCTTTGTTGTAGGAGGAAGGACAAATCATAACTCATACTAATCAGACCCCTTATACGCTTATACATAAGCACATCGTTCATCTACAAAGCATCACACCTCACGTGAGCAGAACTCATAAGACCACCGTAAAACACCATCGTATAAGGCTTCTTACCGTTCTGGGCAAGCCTTAACCACTATACATCATAATATACCTACAAAGGCATCTTAGCCCCCGGCCCCAGTACAAAGAACAAGCACACGTATACTTTTTTACTAGTACAGTGGTGCCCACAATGGTACCCCGATAAGACTAACCTGGACCACACTCCTACTCCAACTCACTCCATCTTCCCTCCGAAGATGACTGACAAAACTCTAGCTTACAACAAACACAATTGCCGGAGTTTTTGCCGATAGACGTATCTTTATATCCTCCTGAAGGAAATACGCAAGGTAGGTGTTTGCAACAAAGGTAATATCCCCTGGATTTCCCAGATGCACCCTAGGAAAAACAATGGTTCACATCCCATTCTTCAAGGAGGACGCCCTCGAAATCAACTCTCACGATGATGATCCCTTGGCCATCACTGAGCAACATGCGAACTAGGATATCACGTGAATCTTAGTAGATCCTGGTAGCTCCGTTAACGTCTTATTCAGGGATGCCTTCCATAAACTGCAGCTTGACCCTAATGACATAAAAAATTGTTTAGTTTTGCCAATTACTTTTTATTAGCTTAATTGATCGATTTAACCAATTTTTAATAATAGTTAAATGTTAAATTCATTTTTTTATTGTTTGATGGGATTTTATTTCAATTGCTTTATTGTATCCCCATTGAACAAATGTACCCCTATTCTCATAAAGTGTAATAATTTTTCTTGTTTTTTATTTGTGTTTTTATATAGTTAGTTTCTAATTGGATTAATTAAATAACTTGGCATCCTAAAATTAATCTTTTCAAAAGAATAAAAAGGCTTGATCCAACATCAAGCTATTTTTCAAATTAAATTCAATCAAATGCACAACACTTGATCCAACGTCAAGTCATTTTCAAAAATCCGTGTTGATAAATAAACTTGGAAGGGAGAGAGGGGCGAATAAACATTCGTTTACTTCTCAAATTTTGGAGGGCTTAGTGCACACTTTGTCATTACCAATTACTCGTCTTCTATAAAGGAAAACTTTTTCTCAATAAAATTTGGATGAAAGAAGGAACGAGCGAATGTACATTCGCTTTATTTCTCGAGTATTGGAGGACTTGTGCATACTTTGTCAGAACCAATTACTTATATCCGCTTACAATCAATTCAACCAATCAAACTACTTTTTTTCTTCCCTCGCGCGACTTCAAAACCTTTTCAAAAACGAAAGACTTTATGTCCATTCCGCGATAATGCAAACAACGCTTCCACATGTGAATATCAAACATTTTCCACTAAAATATGATGATGGCAAGAATATGTGCCAATCCAGGTTCAGTTATCCATTCTTGAAGTGATGTAAATGTTCAATTATCCATGCTCTGGGAAGCAATGTTTTCCGTTCAAATGTGACTTGAGGATATTTCGCTTAAATCGACCAACCCACAAACATTTTCTAGCCTTGAGATCTCCATCACACCTGGAGATATGTAGAAGCGAGACCCAAAGTCTTGTCAGGAACAATAATAAAAAATTTAAAATATTTTATTTCTCTCTTTTCTCGTGTAATAACTAGAAGATCACAAACGACATCACACTAACAATCATTCGCTAAACTAACTAAATGGGTCGCATTGAGTACAACAAATGTGAGGGGTGATAATAACTTCCCCTTGCATAAACGACTCCCAAACTCGATTTTGGTTACGGCGGCTAAAATATCAATCAAACCCTTAGAGAACGAAAATAAATGGTTGTCGCAACCAAATTCATTTTTAAGAGTCGGTTATGTGAGGGGAAGATTTTATCACCCCTCATATCTGTTGTACTAAACGGGAATCATTCAGTTAGTTATGCGAATAAGTGATAACGTGATGTTATTTTTTTCCTTCTAATTATTGTGATTTTTTCATAAAGGGAATAAGAACTAAAAAATAAGTTTTTTTTATTAGGGTACTTGACAAGATTGCGAGTCTTGCTCCTACGTATCTTCAGGTGCAATGATAAACTCAAAGCTACATAGTTTTGGGCAAGAAAAATATATTTTTGGTTTTTATATTATATCTCTTGACGAGATGTTGAATCTCGCTCCTATGTATCCTCTAGTACAATGAGGAATTCAAAGTTACGTAATTCTGGGTAGCAACTGTTTATTGGTTGGTCGATTTTAGAGAAAGGTATTTAGTTGAGTTCAAGCAGAAAAAATTTCTTGCTACCCAAACATGAAGAAGTGAACATTTACGTCACGTCAGAATGGACAACATAATTTGTATTCTAACAGATTTATGTTATCATCACATTTGAGCAGAAAATTTTACTTACTACTTGCGTATGGTAAAAACGAAGCGTTATTTATATCGTTTTGGAATGGACGAAGCATCATGCTTATCACGTTGGCAGTTGAGCCTTTTCTCAATAGTATTGTTTCTCGACCAGGATTAACCAATTCCCCTACGCCCTTGATTCTTCCCTGGGCTTTATTGCCAAGAATGTCATGAGCTGTCTTTTCTCTCATCATGTACCTGGCACCCCCACTATCAATCACAATAACGACCCTCTCTTAAGGAATATCTATACGTTGTATGAGTTATGGGGCTAGATGAAGTAACCTTGGGTTTCCACTTCTTCTTTGCATGGACTTTCTTGTATCCTCTATTCTTATCTTTATTAAACTATCATGTTGAGGATATTTGTGCAAATCGTAACAATAAGGCCTTATATGTCCATATTTACCGCATTGACGGCTTTTTAGGGGAAGTTTCTTGTTACTACTGTAACGAGATAACACATGTTATACATGATGCTATGACATCTGGTCCATCCTTAGAGCCTCAATCTTCTTTTTAGGAAGAACAACCTTCTTTGGGGGAATCTTCTTATTTTTCTTTTTTGTGCTCGTCCCAAAACTTGTTCTCTTCATATCTCTCAACATCTCTATAAACTCCAACATTCCATCAAGTATATTTGAATTATTTTCATATTACTCTTAGATTGTATCATGTTTTCCAATTTGGAGCTTAGTGATGAAACATCTTTTTATACACATGTGATGGTTGAGACAAACATCTCTGTTTCCTTTTGAAGCACACCTATGATTTTCTTCTGCTTGTCTATTGTTAATCATGCTTCTTCCCACTTGGTGTGCAGAAACCTGTATGATGTATCAAGCTTTTCTTCAGTTAGGTCTTCAATACTGGATGCACCTTCAGACTCATATTTTGTAGAATTAGCCATCACATTGTTGGCAGTTTTTCCCTTACTTTCATTATTGAAATTAGACCAAGTGATGGATAATCCTTTTTTTTATGTTTCTTTATAAAGGTAGGACATTCGGCTTTAATGTCTCTAAAACATTCACACTCAAAGCACTGAGTACCCTTGCCACCATTGGGTTTGTGTTCACTCCTTCCTCTATTCTAGGGATTGATGTTAGACCTCTTGTCTTGGACATTTATCTTCCACTTCCTTTCCGGATACTTCGAGGAATTGTTGAATTTTCCCCAAGAAGAGCTATGTCATTTGACAAGTTCTCTTCTTTATCACCTTGACTCCTAACTCCCTTAGTGTTGGACACAAAGTTTATGACACTATTTGGTAAAAATAGCGGTTGGATGAAAAGTTAGTTGATAGCTTATAGCTTATTACTGATGACTGATGACTTATAGTTTATAAGCTAATGGAAGTGTTTGATAAAATTAAAGGTTCAATTAGTTGATAAATTAAAATGACATAAAAGACATTTAATACATAAGTATTTTTATTTTAAATTAAAATAACTTAGAAAGAGTATTAGTGGGTTTTAGTTAAAATAATATGGATACAAGTTGAAGAAAAATGATAAGCTATAAGTTAAAACGCTATTTAAAATAACATTTGAAAAATAAGTTATAAGCTAAAAGCTCATGATAAAAATATTGTTATAAAATAGGTCTTTTATTTTCATATGAGCTCATAAGCTATAGGTTATATGCTATATAAGCATAAAAAAGTGTCCTGCCAAATAAAGCTTATACCTTGTTCTTCATCTTTGACCTGTCATTGATGGACATCTCAAAGGTTTGCAAGGAACCAGTGAGTTCATCAACCTTAATATTGCTCAATTCCTGAGCTTCTTCAATAGTAGTCACTTTCATATCAAACCTCTTAGAAAATGATCTAAGAATTTTTATGGAAAGATTTTCTTCAAACATCTTTTCACATAAGGAAAAAGAGGTATTAGAAATATCACTCAACCTGATTGTGGAATTCACGGATAGATTCATCATCGTTCATTCTCATATTCTCAAACTTAGTGGTAAGGAGTTGCAGCCTTGACATACAACTTTGGATGTGCTTTCATGTGCAGTTTTGAGAATCTCTCACGCTTCTTTAGCTTCTAAACATGTGTTGATCAACATGAACATGTTCCTGTCCACACCATTGAAGAAAGCATTCAAAGCCTTGGACTTTCTAAAAGCTTCGTCATCTTCAACATTAGTCCATTCAACTTCTGATTTCAAGTTAGTAGTTCCATCTTCAGAGGTAATCACTGGATATTTCCACCCTTTTATCACATATTTCCATGCTTTATTGCTCATGAATTTGAGAAAGGAAACCATCATGAACTTCCAATAATCATAGTTGGTTCCATCCAAAATAGTTGGTTTGTTAACTGATTCTCCATCTTTCATTGAGTCCATTTGAGCAAAATTTATCTTCTTTGGAGCTCACCCAACATGCTAGGGTGCTTGCTCTAATGCATATTGAAATTCTGTTCCTCAGGGGAGAAATGTGGAACACCGTGTCCTGGACAACTAGTTTGACTTATTATACCAAAATTAACACAATAAACACAATTTAACTTGTTTAAGATGATGAAGCAGAAAAACAATAATACCACAACAATTGGTAACCCAATTCGGTGAAACCTCACCTACGTCTAGAGGATTGGCTTCCAATCCAAGGAAGGAAATTCACTATTAGTAGTTTTGTACATTTAGTATAATAAGAACAATAAGTCCATGTTGTGCAATTTCTCTTCCTAACTCTACCTAGTGACTTTCTATTTAGGACTCCCTTATGAGAACCTCTCAATTTCTCTCAATCACTTAACCTTAGTGATCAACTTCAATTAACAATGCTGGATATTTATTTACAACTCAACTAGACAAACATACAACTATACCAAGTTACTGAAACATATTGTAGGGTACATACAACAATAACAAAGACTCAAATAAACCTGGCACTCTAAAGATCTTTAATGTATTGTTTACTTTTCAATGAGATTTTGGGCTCATTATATAGCAAAAGTATTTTGGGATTCTTTCCTTGGATATTTGATTTGATTTCGTCCAGAATAGTTGCGGAATCAGCTGGACATGATTTGTTCAATAAATCTCTCCAACAAAAGGATATGATTTGTTATAATTCAAATTCAAATTTAATTCTCCATTTAAATCTAATTTGATCTCCACTACAATAAAACAAATCACCGAAACATATTGCTAAATAAAGGCAATAAATTTTGATTGAATCTTAATTAGAAAATCTTCCAAAAATGCAGCAATTTGGTCTCTTGATCAGCAAGGCCCATATGTCATACCCACATGCTACGACATCGTATACAACAAGTGTCTTTACTGCACCTAAAATACAACTTGACACAGACGAGCAATCTTGAACACTTTGAATATTTTCTCAATGTTGTTTTGCATAATATAGTCAATCCAAAAAAAAAAAAGAACAACATTTACAATGTATATTATACAATTAAAAAAATTATAATTTAGTGATGTTTAAACACTAATATTTTCATTCTCCAACATATAAAAGTAAGAATATTCTAGTATTTTTTTTTTAAAGTTTGTTTACAATGTGGTAATTAAATTTATGGGATAAACATCCTAACTTAATATCAAACCTTTTGTAAAATAAAACAATATAAACTTAACTGATTAATAAACAGTTAGAATTTATTTAATAAAAACTTATTTTATCATAAAACTCACGAAATTATTTTATAACAATTACTTTATAAACAATAAAAACTCATGTTAATAAATGATTATGAATTAATTAAAAATAACAATTACTTTATGAAGTAGAAGAAAAAAACTCAATTTGTCATTTAAAAACTCAATTTCCTTTATGTAAAATAAAGTTATTCTTTTAGGCACTGTAAAAAATATTTTTAAAAATACGGTTTAAAATCCAATTTATTCCAATGCTTTGTCGTGCCTCAACACACATCATAGTTGAGAGAGGAGTATAAAAATTTCGCAAAAAAGGTTAAACAATTATTTCAAAAATTATATCATAACCATAAAATTTACATAATTTAAATATTATATTATAACAATAAAATATACATAATTTAAAAATTATATTATAACAATAAAATATACATACTTTTTAAGAGAATGAGAAACACTCTCATCTAGCGAATACCACTAAATTTTGCATCATAATTGGTACAAATATCCACTAAGATTTTGAGATCACAAAATACAATAATTCTGTAGAAAAAAATACTTCTAAAACCCTGCTAATAAGCTTTTAACCAAACTTTACTTCACAAACTTAAAAAAAAATCATACTCGCTTAGACAAAATAAATAAATCATCCCGCAACTACAATCGGGAGGGGGATGGAACCACTTGATACCAGAACTCGCCCCCGAACCGGACTAAACCGGTGGTTTAAAGAAAAAAAAATAATAATAAATCATCACCATATGAAATGCACCACATAAGGTTGAGTTCTAAGTGCAACATTTATTATGATGTGAAATGTTTTACACTTATAATTTATGAATCCCAGGGATTACAAATAGGAAACGGTGAGATAGTCCTACATGGTCCAAATTCTTTTATATACCAAATGAGTTCAGAATCCAGATAATCTCTTTCTTGTTCGTATACATTAAACCCATGAAACTCTGCATTCCATTGAAATGTACAGGAAAATAATGTTTCTCCAAAAATACGACGTGCATAATTAGGTTGAAACTCAAAACCATAACTTTTATTAGGAAACAGATAATGCTCGCCCAAATCATCATCTTTAGATTTACAATGAACGGTTAATTCTAAATTATTGTCTAGAGTGTTTAAAATCTTCACATGTGTATATGTAGCATTGTTTGTTGATAGAAACATCAGAAGATATAGTAATAGAAAATTTTTAGTAAGTGAAGACATTCGACTTTTAACCAAATTTTCTTTTTGAAAGTCAATATATTACATGAGTGTTACAATAATTTGTAATGAAGAAACCAATATTTATAGGAGATTTTTAGGAATAACAATATAAAATCAAACAATAAATATATTAACGTATTTAACATTTAATTTTATTAAATGTTATATCAAGAATCAAAATAATTCAAAAGAAAATAAAACACTAAAGTTAGACATTTAAAGATAGGGTAAAATTAAATATGTATGGTCCTCATAAATATTTCACCATTCAATTTTAGTCCTTCAAAAAAATTTCTTTAAAGAATAGTCATTCTAAATTTTTTCAAATTATGGTCTCTATTGTCTATTTGATCTAATAGAAGTTGATCTGGTATGTCACGTCTTTTAAAGTCAACTTAATGCTTGACTGCAAAAAAAAACATTTTAGATTGCAAGGGTTTCAAACCTCTATAAATTCATTCAAATTCCAAAAAAAAATTGAGTTCGTGGAGCAGAAGTCCGGTGACGCTTGCACTGTTCTATTTCAACCTTTCTTCAAAGTCTCTTTGTTTTGTTTGCCAAATAAAATTTCACATATTAAAACTCACATGTACATATTAATATCATTTTGTTTGTATAAGTTAGAGTTAGCAAAAATGAAATTTCAGCGCAAGGTAGAGTTAGTTAGCGCATATATCAGTGCTCAAAAGTTTCAAAACATCGGTTGAGCTTTCATTTTCCAGCATAACAGACACTGCTTTGATCAATTTTTATTTGAATCAAGGTGATATTGACACATCCAGTTCCTTTTAGAAACTAGCTTGCTTGACTACTTTTTTTTTTTTTTATTTATAAACAGCTCATGTAATAGATTAAGAGAGTACTAGGGGTACTCTAACCCTTACATGAGAACCAGTACAAACCAAATTCAGCCAACTATTTAGGCACACAAGTGTGGGTTTTGAAACCACTCAAAAAAAGTACAAGATATTCTATCTTTAGCTTCCAAGGCAAGCCACCACCACGATTGTCAAAGGATCCTAAAAAACAATTCTTCCGAATCGAACTCAGCAGCATTAAAAATTATATCATTGCGTTGCATCCATATACACCAGCAAGAAGTCAACCAGATTGCAGCAGCCCTGCTTGACTACTTTACTACCCTCCATTCTTATTTATATAGCAAATTTTAATTTTTTGCATTCATTGAAAATCTAATCTTTATTTCATCTAAATATAACATTTATTTATTATATATATATATATATATATATATATATATATATATATATATATATATATATATATATATATATATATATATAAGTAATAGTACTTGGAAATTCCAATAAAAGCCTTCTGATAAATGAACTGAAACTTTTTTTATTCCACAGGTATAAAAGTCTTTTGTCAAAATAACACAATAATATTGATTTGGTATTTATTGCTGCTGATGTGGCAGACTCTAATTTTTTGTTGATTATTTATTTTTCCTAATTCATTATTTTTTTGGGTTCAAATTCAAATCTACATGTTAAATGGTTAAACCCTAAAATTTATTTCATCATTGAATGGATACGTTTGAAAAAATCAATTCTTCCACTACCAAAAAATAAATTACTTATGCCCTTTCAATTTTCTATGCGTTTCAAACTTTTAATTCTCACGGTATATATTACAACCAACAATGGCACACCAGTATTCACTTCCTCTTTTACAGGTTTGAAGCTTCTTCTCCATTTTTGTTTTCTATTAATTTGTTCTCATGGCTCGCCCTATCGATTCTGTGAAGGACATCAATGAGTTGAAGGATTTGTGGAAGATTGCAGTTAGTTGTAAGCATATATGGTCTGTAACAAGTTCTTCCAACAAAGAACACATAGAAATGGTTTTAGT
The DNA here is from genome assembly GCF_029867415.1 of Vicia villosa. Taxonomy (NCBI): domain Eukaryota; kingdom Viridiplantae; phylum Streptophyta; class Magnoliopsida; order Fabales; family Fabaceae; genus Vicia; species Vicia villosa. The sequence continues at coordinate 91,065,734 of NC_081180.1, read as the reverse complement.
TGATTTGAAGGTGGTATTTTGTTCCCAAATTCTATTGTTTTTGTCTTACACACTGTGTGTTCTGCCTTATTACTAACAAATATTATTTCTGTTTTTTTAAGCGTGATATGATTCAAGCGATTGTCCCTACTTATTTGGTTTTCAAATTCAAGTCTGAACTATCAGCTGGAAGTTCTTATATCATGCAGAATTTCAAAGTTTTGAAAAACGACTTCTCTTTTAAGTCGACGAATCATTCTGACAAATTGGTTTTATGTGGATCAACTTCTGTTAAGAAATGAGACCTTCCTGACATTCCTGCATTCTTTGTGATAGATTTCAGAATTTTATGTAATATTATTTATTCCCTAAACATGCATGTTTTGTTTTTTTAGATATACTTGGAGGTATTACTGAGATTTCTCAATCTCAAATAAATGGTGACAACAATAAGAACAGAGTTGTTTTTACCATTGCTGTTTTTGTATGCATGTACTACCGACTCAGGCTCCACCATTCTTGATGATCAGCTAGGAAGAGCTTTTGTTGCGGCAAACTGTAAGGCTTCATTCTATAAGAAAGCCTTTTATGTGAGAGGTGCGCACATATGCTTGAATGGATCATTTTTCAAATATATGGTCTTTAAACACGTATCTCTTTCTTTTAATTAGTTGGTATTGGAAGTTACAATAATTGTTTCTCAATAATCCTTCATTGTACATAATATATTTAATTACTTGTATATTATCATCATTACGTTTTTTTTTTCACTTTAACTTAACATTATACCAAATATATTTATACCATAATTATTAATTACATAATATTAACAATTAAACTTCTCAAACCAACCGTCAGATCTTCAAAATTCCAACAAATTAGAACATAAAATAATAATGTTCAAAATTTAATCTCTTTCTTAATTTTAGTAATTATTATTAGTTATTATTATTAATTATTATTAAAAAATAAATTAGCTTTCAATGGTAACCTACACACGATTTTATTTTTTTATGTATTTGTTTTAAACATTAAAATATATCAAATCATAACTTATTATTTTTTAAATGGAAAGACATACTTTATCCAATTTAATTAGTACATATAAACTTTACCGCGCATCAATAGTAAATTCCATCTTATTAAATAAAATGTAAAAAAATAATATACAATAATTATATCTATATATTTTATTTATTTGTGATACTCTTTTTAAAATATATCTAATATATTAACTATAATTACGAATACACTTTTAAAATATCTTAACGGGTACTGTCATACAATAAAATTGATAATGCCGTGGAAAACATAATTATTAGATTTTTTATTTTATTGAATATTGTTATAATTATAGGAATGAAATAATTATTGTTATAAATATAGTTGTTCCAATGTTCAAATAAATAGGAATATATTTTATGTATTTAATACAAAAAATTACACCTTTTAAGTTGATTACAAAATCAATCACGATTATTATAAAATTAAATAATATTTATTGATTATTATTATTATTATTAATGTATATTATCAAAACAATTTTTAGGAGTTAAAAATGAAATAAATTTCATTTACGTGTTTTTTATCATCCTAAAGTTATATAAGTGGATTTATATATATATTTTAAAATTATGTTTAAAATATGTCAATAATTCATGAAGTTAAAGGCTAATGCCACAAACATACACGGTAATTATCATAGCTATTAAAATTCATGTTTTTAACTTTTCAACGTAAAATCAATTTTTCGTTGCTCAATGCAATTAATTTGAAAGGTCACACGGAAAGATGAAAATTTTCTTAATCCAGATACGTAAACTCAATCTTTTTACCTTTTCATTCAAAAGGTAGACTTTTTTAAATCTTAAATTCAATTAAATGATAATTATAATATTGAATAAAATTATTATTATTGAATTGAAAACTAAATAATTTCTCATAATTATTAATTTAAAATTTATTTATAATACAAGTAATTTGTTTATACTTCTAATTTGTTTTTTTATTTAATTTTTTTATTAAAATTAAAAGTTCTAACTTGAAATAAAATATATTTTGTAATCATTTAGATTATTAGAAATAGGTTACAAAGTTAAATATTTAGTTTTTCATTATAAAAATATAAGAATAAAAATTATTTTGTAATTATTTAGATCTTTATTTGAGATAAAATTTATTTTGAAATTATTTAGACTTTTATAGAAAGTTTAATAAAACAAAACAAAATTAATTGAGATTTTGTAATTTTTGTAAACTTATGAAATAACTACAACTTCTCAGAATTTTTTCAAATTAACTTCATAATTGTAATCATGTTAAAATATGTTAATGGGTAGTCATGAAAATTTAATGATAAATGGTAACCATAAAAAATAATGATAAAAGATAAAAATTTATTAATATAGTCAATTTTATAAATTGAATAAAGTATGCTTGTTTTTATAAACGGGAATAAGTTACAAAGCATTTTAAATTTGAGATTTTATATTTATTACACTATCCAATGGAGACTTCTTAATGTGACTATTTTAAATATATGAGAATAAATATATATTATTTACCATACATAGGTTTTGAATTTCTTTTTTTTTTTATAATGGTACACATTCAAGATCTAATTACTCTATTAATATATTCATATTTTTATTATTTGTTTAATTTTTAAATATTTTAAGTATACATTAAATATAGAAACTTTTAATATTTGACGGGAGATGTCATACATTTTAGGTTTGAAAAAAAGAGCTAATATCTCAAATAGGTTTAATAAATTTTATTCTCTAACTATGTTTAATTTCTTAATTAAAAATATATATTTTTAACTTATAAAATTATATTTTTTATATTATAATAATATACCTTAAATGTAGAAACTCTTAAGCATTTAACGGGAGTTGTTATACCTTTTACGTTTGGGAAAATGGGCTAATATCTCAAATAGATTTAATAAATTTTTAAAATTAACTCATTTGGATTCAACTGGGTTTCTTAACTAATCTGAATTGATGGGTAAATGTGAACGTATGTATGAGATACCGGTGATTGACGAATCATTTTAATGTCTATCTTTTAACTATTTGTTTTGTTACTGTTTTATATATTTTAAGTTATAAAATTAATTGACGGGTAGATGCGAATGTATATTATTGATTGAAATTACGTGAATATTTATGAACTGCAAAATAAGTTTTATTTTTTGTGTAAGCAAGATGGAATATATAGGAGAACAAAGGGTTCTCAAACCTGTTTACACAGAAGACGGAAAAGAACAAAAATCCGCCGAAAAGAAATTACAAACCAAAATAGCTATGAGAGAAAAAACAAAGGGTCTTTAGTAAACTCATAGAAACTATATATTGGGTGCGTAATTTCTCCAAAAAACGACCACTTCCATAACAAAGATTTGATTTTCCACACCGTATTATCAACATCCCAACCTTCATTGCGGAAACAAAAGCCGTTTCTAGATAACCAAAAAGTCCAAACAATGGCTAACCATAACACCCCACATTTACCTTCCTTAACTTTCTTTTCTTTACAAAAGAGGAACCAATCCATAAAGCTTTGATGGCAATCTTCATCCAAACCACCAATCGGTTTTCCAACCCAAACCGCTATCTCTCTCCACACCACACCCACCTCTTTACACTTGAAAAAAGAATGATCACAACTTTCCGGAATGGAACCACAAAAAGCACACAAAGAATTCTCTATTGACAAAAGAATACCCCTTCCCATCAATAAGTCCTTGGTTGGTAATCTATTAATTAAAATTCTCCAACCAAAGGCCTTAATATTAAACGGCACATACACCTTCCAAATTAAATCCTTCACAACATCGAGTCTATTCGGAGGACCGAAAGGATAGGTTAAGCCGGCCAAAAACTCATAACAAGAAGCAACCGAAAACGAATCACCACCCGAACCGCTCCACTCAACCTTATCTCTCCCCTCCGTATGGATAAAACGGCCACTCAACCAAAAATGAATAGAGTCATTCTCGGCCACCACCGTAGGGTCGGAATCATCATCCAACACCACTCCTAAATTCCCCCACTTCCACACTCCATGAACCCAACCTCCCATACTCGCCACCGACACTCTAACCAAACTAGATAACGCAAACAACTTTGGATAACGCTCCTTTAAACTATACTTGTTCGCTCCAAACACATGAATTATGTTTGATATTCCAAACACATGAATTAAATTTTGATAAAATGATTATCAGTTATAAACATATTAATGTTACCTAACTGAAAATATGATGTCATATTTAAAAATTTAGTCATTGATACGTATAATATGAATCCATATGTTTATTGTTTTTACTTAAAGAGCTAAAAAATTTGATGTATTATTAGCTCTTTCATCGTTAACTATTATGTTTTTGGGATTAACATGGACTAAAATTTGTTTGCATTTTGGTTAAATATATATGGTTGATTTATATAAAAGAACTTTAACAAGTGATATTTGAATACATGTAATGTGAAATATCGACCAGACCCGTGCGATAGCACGGATTTCCTACTAGTATATATATAACATTTATTGAATGAATTTAAAAAGTCAAAATTTATTTATAAATAGGAATGGAGAGAATACATGTTATATCTTACTTGTTTCTATACTGCCATTTTGCTAAGTTCTTCATTATTCTCGTAAGTGAACCTTTCTTTTATCATAATGGCATTGAACATGATTCCTAGGCTTCATTTAATAACTCTAAAGCATCACTATCAGATTCATATTCAATAACAAGAAAAATTACTCAACAGTAAGGTACTTCTTTTTATATTTTATACAAAGACAAGAAATTACCAAAAATGGATGTTATATGCTTCCAACCACAAGAAACTTGAACAACAAAAGACACCAAGAAAGGCCCTTGAACCTTTTCAGGTATATGAATAGCATATGAAGACCTATATGAATAGCATATAGATGAGTAGCATATAGATGGTTGGGTATGTAGGTTAGTGAGTGAAGGTGGAAATGGTTGTTGTTGGTTTAGTTGTGATTTTTATAGGTTGGTTCAAGGTTTGAGTGGATGGAAGTGTTTATGGAAATTTGAAGGATGGTGCTGAGTTTGTAGTGATTTGTTTTGTTGAATATTAGTGAGTATGGCGGTGATGAATTTGTATGAAGGTTTATGGAGACATGAATAAGAAGGTGACGGTGGTATAGTAATGAAGTAAGTTATGTCTGTTGAAGGTTGAGTTAGATGGAGAAGGTTATGTTTTGTGTATCGTTGACGAGTGATTATGGTAGTTTGATGATTGTTTGTATTTGGATGTTATTAAGAGTGGTGGAAGAATGAAGGAAATGAAGGTTAATAAGAGAAGGTGAATGGCTATGGTTGTTATGGAAGGATGAAGATAAAGGGGATGGAATGAGATTTGTGAAGAGAGGTATTATCATACCCTAATTTTGTCCCTTGATTTAATAATCCATCTGGTCATTTTGCTCATGATCACATTTTACATATTTTCTACATTTTTATTTTTGCATATTTTGATTTAATCATTTTAATTACATACATTTATTAAAAATAAATAATTATTTTTGTTAATGAGAATGGTCAAGTCCATATGCATTCATGTGTTTTTCCATGAAGTTTCTAACTTGCATAGAAGACGGAAAATAAAATAGAGTATTTAAATTCATGCATTGCATCATTGCATAGTAAGCATCATCATCATGCACCATAAGGAAAAGTCAACAAAAGTCAAAATTAAATCACCATGCATGATCATAAATTCATACATCACCAAATCTCTAAGCAAATTGCACAATGTTCAACAAAATTCAGATTGCAAATGAGATATTTTCATCTCATATTCAAATTCCATTCAAATTCACCAAAATTTCATTCACATTTGAGTCACACTTTGTGCATTTTTTCACAATTCCTAGACTAACATTTAACCTAATTTCTAAGCCTATAAATCAAATTATTCTCAACAGCAAATAACAACAATAATTCAACAAGCTAAAACTTGTTAAGGGTCTACCGGAGCTCAATTATCATTCAGATGCTCTCTACGGAGCATGCCAAGTAGGAAAATCATCAAAACTTCTTTTAAATCAAGAAATGGCTATAACCATGATCCATAAAAATCATTTACCAAAGTACTTAAGGGTAGAAGTTGTTAACACAATATGTTATGTTCAAAATAGAATCTATATTAGACACATTCTGAACAAAAACATCATATGAGAGTTTTATATGAAGAAAGCCAAGTATATCTTATTTCCATCGGTTTGGATATACTCCCTCCGTCCCAAATTATAAGAGAAAATCACTTTTTAGATTCATTGAAGAATTAATGTATCTGGTCTTTATATAGACCAAATACATTAATTATTCAATGAATCTAAAAAGTAATTTTCTCTTATAATTTGGGACAGAGGGAGTACATGTTACATGCTGAACAATAAAGTTTATCTGAAGAAATTTGATGCCGAAGCTCAGAAAGGTATCTTCATGGGATACTATCAACGCTCAATGGCATACATGGTGTATAACTCTGAAGCCAAATGGTTGAAGAGTCCATTCACATCAAATTTGATGACAATTAGCCTGACAATAAAATGTCAGATCTTGTTGAAAGTTTTGCAAGATTGCAGATTTATGAAGACACCTCTGATACTGGTGGTTCCATAGCTCTCATCCTATAGTTATTTACTGTTTAAAAATTGCTCAACCTTCATAAGTTGTATGTTCAGAAGTTGTTTAACCATCAGAAGATGGAGGTCCAAAAGCTTATATAACTTCTAAAGCTCATCCAGATCAAGAAGCATCTGAATAATCTCTTGATGATTCTCAAGATGCAACACAATTCAAGAACACCTTCAAGTACAAATTCTCACATCCAGAAGAGCTAATCATTGGAAATAAGGATAGTCCTAGGAAAATAAGATTTGTAGTCAGAGTGGAACACTCTATGTTAGGACTTATCTCCATGATTGAACCTACCTCTGTTGATGAAGCAATTTCTGATGATGGTTGAATTATGAATATACAAGAAGAGTTGAACCAAATTCAAAGAAATTATGTTTAAGATCTGGTACCCAAACCTCATCAGAAGAACATCATTGGAACAAAATGGGTCTTCAGAAATAAGCTCAATGAATAAGGAGAATGGGTAAGGAATATGTCTAGAATTGTAGCTCAAGGCTATAGCCAGCAAGATGGTATAGATTTCTCTAAGATATTTGCACCTATTGCAAGGCTAGAGACAATCAAATTACTTCTTTTTTATGCTATTAATCATGGTATCATTTTATATCTAACGGAAGTTAATAGTGCATTTTAAATGGTGTTATTTCTGAAGAAGTGTATGTCAAATAACCTTCTAGATTTGAGGATTCCATTCATCTAGAATTTGTTTTCAAACTTAAGAAATCACTCTATGGACTCAAATAAGCTCCTAAAGCTTGGTATAAGATATTGAGTAATTTCCTTTTAGAAAATGGCTTTCAAAAAGATCAAGTAGACACTATATTATTCAGAAAGACATTGAAAATATTTTTGGTTCTACTAATGCTACTCATTGAAAATAATTTTCTACGAATCTGCATAATGAATTTGAAATGAGCATGATGGAGAGCTCAAGTTCTTAATTGGAATTTAAACCTATCAATGCAAGGATGGAGTCTATGTTCATCTGTCCAAATAAACAAAGGAACTTCTGAATAATTTAAAGATATATTACTATGAAATAATGGCAACTCTTTTGCATCCAACGTGCAATTTGAGCAAAGAGGAAAGCAACACCAAGGTTTGTCAGAAGTTATACAGAGGTATGGTTGGTTCTTTACTTTACCTAACAGCTTCTAGACCTGATATCTTATTCAATGTCTGCTTGTGTACAAGATTTTAGTCAGATCCTAGAGAGAATTAATTAATTATTATTAAGAGGATCTTTAGGTATTTGAGGGGAACAAGTAATCTAGGATTGCTTTATAAGAAATCCCTAGACTATAATCTAGTTGGATGATGGGGATAGAAAGAAAATACACTAGTGGAGGCTGTCAATTCATAGGTGAAAACCTTATATCATGTGCAAGTAAAAGACAAGCAAATATTGCTTTCTAGTGCGGGAGCAAAATACATCTCAGCTACTAGTTGTTGCACACAACTACTATAGATGAAATACCCGCTAGAGGATTATCATATTTGTGGGAAAAGTATTCTAATCTTCTGTGATAATATTGCTGCCATTTGTTTGACAAGGAATCCTATTCAACATTCTAGAACCAAACATCACTTTATTAGAGATTATGTTCAGAAAGAGGTGATAAATATAGAATTCATCGATACTGATCATCAATGGGATGATATATTTACCAAGCCTCTTACCATTGAAAGATTTTACTTCATTAAAAAGAATATGAACATGCATTTTGTTAAAGATTAATGCTTGCTTCTAAATGAAGTATCAGAATTTGATGGTGATCAGAGGCTACCGAGATCAGAAGCCATGAACAACTTATAATGTATAGTAGCCTCTGAAGCATCTCAGCCTCTGATACTCAGAATCTGACTTTTTGTCCTTAATACATTAATAGTTTAATTAATGAGTTCTCCTTGTGTTTAAGAGTTTTATTGATTTTGGTCTAATATAACTCTTATATCAGTAGAATGTATGATTTTCTCTTGGGATTTACTTATTTTCTCTGGTAAAATAAAATCATATGTTGCACACTCTAAGTCATCATGTTTTTCAAACCTGTTTTTCAAAACTCTTTTTATACAAACTTGGTTAAAATGATTCGTCAAAGACAAATCTACAATATCAGTGATCATATCAATAGATTTTAGTGGAAATTGAATATCTTTTAGAAGCTAAAAGAAAATATCTTCTTTTGTTAATAATGCAAAATTTTACAAGATCAAATTTTTTTTAAGGGTAAACAGATGCATTACAAGAAGGGTGCAACCCTTAGAACGGATCATATTTCCAACTTAGTGACTCGAGGTATAATTTCCAGTCATTATCAGTTGGATCTTAAGTTTTCTTGGGTTTCTTCACTGTTGTTTCTAAAATTCTTCCTACCTTGGAGGTTCCAGCAGATGTGCTTTGCAGCTTCAACAGACCTCCTCCTTTCTTCCTTCTCCTAATTATTCATAAGGTTGCTTATCTCCTTTTTGAAATCTCTCTTCTGACTCTTATATTTTTTTTAGGTTTCCCATTCTAATGGATAAGAGTAGAATGAAAAAGAGAAGTGATTTTGGTGATAATGCATATCAGCTTTTATAGAGAAGTTTAGGTTAAAGATCAGCCTACTTTGGATACTATCCACCAATGGAATCAGAAAGAGAATTGGTCATGGACTTCATGCACACCTTCCAATCTTGGACCCCTACTAATCTATACTCAGCTGTAAAAATCAGATTTGACCATCTCGAGAATTATAGGAATTGATTTATCACGCACCATTATAGCCAAAAAAAATTCTCCTTTCAAATTTTTTAATTGATGACATATGAGGAAACGAGAACATTGTTTTAATTTCTTTTTATTTAGAATAATTAATATCCCAACATTTTCTTCAGTATCTTTTCTAATTTCTAATTTCTAATTTCGTTTTGTTGATCACAAAAGGGGGAGTAGAAGGATAAGTATTTAAGCATCAGAGCCAGCTTTGATGAGAACTTTTATTACTTAAAATCTGAAATATTGTTATTTGTGCTTTATATATAAATTTAATTAACATGGATAAAACTTAAGGGGAGCTTACAAACCTTACTCTCTAGACTATCAAACTCAGGGGGGTTACAAACCTCGGACCTTTATGTCAACTTGTTAATTAAATCAATAACCATTGTTCTTAAATACTTGTGTTTGTCATCATCAAAAAGGGGGAGATTATTGGAATAAAATTGGTTTATAGCACACTCATTGGTTTTTGATGATAAAAAAGTATTTAAAGAACAATTAGGTATACTAACATCTATTTAAAATGTGTACCATGGACTAAAAATTCTGATGAGAACTTAGTTCTGCTGCTGAATAGATCAATTGAAGAGAGCTTGAAGATGCACATTCTGATGTTCAGAATATGATGTCCAGATTTTGAAGAACCCAACCTCTAATTAAGTCAACCTCTAAAGAAGTATACTCTTACTAAAGTCAACCTCTGAAGACTCAGAGTCTGAAGGATTAGAAAATGAAGTTCATCTTTTGGAGACTCAGAACCTGAAGCTAGTCAAAGCGCAAGAACCAAGAAATTATGTTAAGTCACTATCAAACTCTGAAGACTTTTTTCCTCTTATGATCACGTGAAGACTTAGCAGAAAAAGAAAAAGACAGAAGAAATGCAACTGATAATTCCTCTTGTAGAAAAGGAGCTTTAAAAGATCTTGCAACTGCATTAACCATTTCAGGAAGCTTTCTAACGTCTTTGAATGAAGCTCTCTTGAAGAATCTCTTGTGTAGAAGTTTTCTCCAACGTCTCTTTTTCTATAAAAGGAGCTGATCTTTATAGAGAAATTACAAGAATAAGCCTTGAAAATCAAAGAGTTGTTACTCTATCATAAGTTTTCACGAGCTAAATTTATAAATTCTTATCAATTGTATATTCTTAGAAGTTCTTAAGTCTTAGAGTTATTTTGTGTTGTATCTTATAAAACATCTCTGATAGAATATCAGGTGTTCTTTATCTCATTCTCTTAATAGTTTGTTAAAGAGTTAGAAGTCTCTTTCTTGTGTGCTTGAGCAGTTGAAGTCTCTTGCATGTATGCTAGAGCAACTATAAGTTTCTTGCTTATGTGCTTAAGCATAGAAGTATCTTAGTTAGGGGTTTGAGCGTTGAAGTCTCTTGCTTGTTCGCTTGAGTATTTGTAATCAGATTTTGGTTACAGCGGAAATCCATTGGAAGTGCCAGGGGACCGGACTACTCTTTATTTGTAGGAGGAACCAGGATAATTGCTTACGTGTTTTCTTGCTCTTTCCTTTATCGCTTTACTTTCATATCTGCTGCTCTACTTCAGACTTTGAATCATTTTCTGAGTCTTGTGATTAGAATTTGACAAGAGCTTTTCTAAAGGGAAATAGGAGAAAAAGTTGACACAATTCAACCCCCTTTCTTGTGTTTTTATCACCTTCATACTTGTTATTATATGAACAAAGTGTTATATCTTGAAGAGTTATTTTGCCACAATTTGCTAAAGGGGGATTGAAGTTCTTTGTGAACTGGTCCTTTTGATTGACTGCATTTTCGCAAAACAACAACATATAAAAGTGTTCAAAGTGTTCAAGTTGATCTACATAAGGGACATAAGGGGTTACTTTGATCTACCTTCCCCCACATGGGACCTCTTCGCCCTAGGTTTTTCGTACTTGCCCAGTCGTGGGAGACATGGGAAAAGTTATTCCTTAGTAAGATAGAAGCAGGGCCAGTAGTCCAACATACGTCTTCATAGGAAATATGGATTCAATGGCTCATTCTTGACTGAGTAGGTAGATATCATTTCCAAGGAACCCTAGGCCCAAGACGTCTATATAAATATATATTCCTTAGCGGGAGAGAGGGACATATCATAATTTAACCCACATAACGCATAAACATAAAGCCTTTCACCTCACATGAGATGGTTCTATCTCACCACCATAAGCACCAAGTAACAAGGCCTTTCGCCGTTGTGGACAAGCCCTAATTGTTACTAACTTAGGGGTAGCACACACTCCTGTACTTTTGACAAGTACACTTAGCATTTTTTAACCTTATAACAATGGTGGATGAAACTTAGTTTTGATTTTTCATTCCCTTCCTAGGTTTGTTCGAGTTTTGATTTTTTTTTACTTTGTTTGCTTAATCTTATAACAAACTCATATGCATCAATGACTGATCCATAGTTTTTATTGATTAAAACTAACACTGCAAGTTTAAATGCATGGACAAAATATTTATGTACCAAAAACGTGATGAAGAAGATGGAGATAATGGTGGATTAAACTTTTTTTGAGTTTCATTTTCTTTCCTAGATTTGTTCGGGTTTCTTTTTCTTTACTTTGTTTCAAGATAATGGCGTTTGATTGGAGAAGATAATGGTGGAAGAAATGATGTTTTCTAGATTTGTTTAACGGAGAAATATAATTTCTTTATAGAAGATGAAGTTTAGAGGGAGATAAAGTTTCATCCAGGGCAATATAGTTCATTATTTTTTTATTGTGTAAAAAGTGAATGAAAGTGTAAGTTCCTTGGGTTTTAGGATTGACATCGATTTCGCTAAAACATATATCAATGTCAGATGTTGGACACGATGTTGTGATATCTGAACAAATATCATAGCAAGGACTGAATTGATGTTATTTTCTTGACTTATTTGATTTGATTTTGTGAGATTCTCTTTGAATATATCTCACTTAGTTGCATAGGTCAAGAAGATTTTATTTGGAAAAATTGAATTAATCTCCAATTGTGCATAAGTTTCTAAGATTAGATATTGAGACAATTTAGGAAACTTATGATGTGTTGTTCCAAGATTCAAGGAGATTTTCTGCATATTTAATGCATCCCTCAACTTGTGGATAAAGAAATATTTGAGTGAAGAATATGAAGCCCATGGACACCTGAGGAGTATATAAAGAGAAACATAATCCTAATGATTTTTAAGTCTTTCACAACTTTGTAAAAGAATAAGGGGATCTTAGAGTCTTAGGTTTTGAGATTCGTTTTAGTGTGTTGTGTTTGGTGTATGTCACTCGTGTATCTTTTGATGCATTGAGTTTAACTGATTGTTCATTGTCAATCACTCATGAGCTTTTAAGTAAAGAATATATTGTGTTTAATTGGAAGTGTGGTCTTCTGTTTTGATCTTTTGTTATTGTTACTGAGGTGATTGGAAGTATGGTCTTATGTTTTGGTGTTGGGACATTTGTCTTGACGTCTATTTGTAAGTGCCCGAATTTTTGAAAGATAGATCGATGTATTGGAAATAGCATGAACATAGTTTTCCTATCGGTTGGAAGGCCGAACCGATAGGATAACTTGTATTTTGTGTTAGAACAAGAAATGTTCTGATCAATATTCTTAGTTTTGATGATAACATTATGTATGAATTTTGTATAAGAGAATGTGGTACTCTAATTATTCACGTTTTCCATTTCAGGAAAAGTATAAAAAAGTATGCACAAATCAGCATTCAGAAGCACTGACCCAGAAGTTCTGAATGGCTTCATCAAAACATGGTCTGGCAAGACATCAGAAGATGGTCCTGCAGAATCAGAACATGAACTAGAAAGCATCAGAAGATGGCAGTCAGAAGCAAAGCTCTGAAGCTCTAATGGTATCACGCTCAAAGCACTAAGTATGAAGACAGAAGTTGCATCTGCACCAAAGTTGAAGACTCTGAAATTCAAACTTCTCTTCTACACATTCTGAGTCCAGAAGAAAATACAAGTACAAAAGGCTATAACGTCAAATCTCTGACTGACAAAAAGGAACGTTAGAAGCTACAAAAGGCAAAGTCAGTAAAAGCAGCAAAAGCATGGTTCGAGGTAGTTGACAAAAGTGCGAAACATTAAATGCAGCGTTGTACTATTCACGCAAAGCATTAAATGCTCCCAACGGTCATTTCCTCTCAGCGCCTATAAATAGAAGTTCTGATTCAGAAGCAGCATACAACACTCTTGCGCAAATACACTGAAACGCTGTCAAACTGAAAATCAAAGAAGAACTTCATCTTCAACCTCACAACCTTGTAATATCTTAGTAAGTGTTAAGAACTAGAACTTAAGAGAAATATCACTTTGTGACTACAGCTTTCTTAGAAGCAAATCAAACTCTTATAATATTTTATTTTACATTGATTGTAAAAGGATTTCCTAGAGTGATCAAGTTGTGATCTGTAGACTCTAGAAGGCTTAGAGGGTATCTAAGTGGAGAACCATTGTAATCAGTTTGATTAGTGGATTAAATCCTCAGTTGAGGTAAATCACCTTGTCAGGGGTGGATTGGAGTAGTTTAGTTAACAACGAACTAGGATAAAAATAATTGTGTTCTTTATTTTTATCTACCATTTTTGAGAAGTTACACTTATTCAATCCCCCCTCTTTCTAAGTGTTTTTCACTCCTTCAATTGGCATCAGAGCGCCGGTTCTAGGTGCAAGCACTTAACCGTATTAGACAAAAGATTCAGGGAGAAAAACACAAAATCAAAATGGTTGAAACAACTTCTTCTACTCCTACTCCTGAGCAAAACAATGGTAACAATGGAAGCAGTAGCTTCAATGGTTACAATAGACTACTAGTCTTTGATGGTGAGAATTTTGAGTATTGGAAGGATAGACTTGAAAGTTACTTTCTTTGTCAAGATGGTGACTTATGGGACTTAGTGTTGGATGGTTACAGACACCCTGTAAATGCTCGTGGAGTCAAGATTACAAGACAAGCTATGAGTGATGACCAAAAGAAAGCATCCAAGAATCATCACAAGTTAAGGATTATATTGTTAAATGCTATCTCTCATGCTGAACATAAGAAAATAACAAACAGAGATACTGCTCATGACATCTTTGAATCTCTGAAGATGACTCATGAAGGAAATGCTCAAGTCAAAGAGACAAAGGCTCTGGATCTAATCCATAAATATGAAGCATTCAGAATGGAAGATGATGAAAACATTGAAGCAATGTTACCTAGATTCCAAACTCTAACTGCTGGATTGAGAGTGCTTGACAAGGGATACACAAAGGCTGATCATGTTAAAAAGATAATCAGGAGTCTTCCCAGAAGATAGGGACCAATGGTTACAGCATTCAAGATTGCCAAGAATCTGAATGAAGTATCTCCTGAGGAGCTGATAAGTGCCTTGAAGAGTCATGAGATTGAGCTGGATGCAAATGAGCCTCAAAAGAAAGGTAAGTCCATTGCATTAAAATCTAATAATAAAAAATGCACTAACGCTTTTCTGGCAGAAGAAGAAGAAGAATCTGACGAGTCAGAGTCAGAGTCAGAAGAAGAAGAAGAAAATGAATTATCTCTCTTATCCAGAAGAGTAAATCAACTCTAGAAAAGTAAGCAGAGAAGATTCAAGAACTTCAAGAACTTCAAGAGGCCTGAAAAGGGAGAATCTTCTGAACACATAAGATCTGGCAAGAAGAAGGTGGCGTGTTATGAATGCAAGGAACCTGGACACTACAAGAATGAATGTCCAAAGCTTCAGAGGGAAAAGCCCAAGAAAAGATTTGAAAAGAAGAAAGGTCTAATGGCTACTTGGGATGACTCAGATTCTTCTGATCAAGAGTTAGACTCTGAAGATGAGCAAGCCAACATAGAACTCATGGCAACAGTTGATGCTGGTGAAGAGTCTACCTCTGATTCAGACTCTGATGAGGTATTTTCTGAACTTACTAGAGATGATCTTATTTCCAGCTTATCAGAACTTCTGGAAGTCAAGAGTCAACTTAGTTTCAAATACAAAAAGCTTAAAAATCTCTTTGAGTCTGAAACTAAGAGACTTGAATTAGAAAACTCTGAACTTAAGGAAAAAGTTTTAAAACTAACTAAAGATGTTGAATCATCTTCAAGTTCGGAAAAGTCTATTCCAAGCACTAACAATATTCTGAAAGAATATGACTTAAGCTTCAGAAAGTTCTTATCTAGAGGTATAGGCAGAAGTCAGCTAGCCTCTATGATATATGATGTAAGTGGAAACAAGAGAATAGGCATAGGCTTTGAGGGTGAAACCCCATACAAACTTGAACCTGTTGATGAGATGATTATCAAATACAAACCTTTGTATGAACAGTTCAAGTATGACCATTATCATGATATCAAGCTCATATCACACTCTAAGAGTTTCCACATAACACACACAAAGAAAAATGCTGTTGCACACTCTAGAAAATCTTATTATAAATCTTATGCTAAATCTCAATTCAATCAGAACTTGAGAAGGACTAACCCCAAAGGACCCAACAGGTTACTTGCCTTCTGTCTGTTAACGAAGAGCAGTGGGTCTGGCGCAGAAGATTGGGTCATGCTAGTTTGAGAAAGATCTCTCAGATTAACAAACTCAATCTGGTCAGAGGACTCCCTAATCTGAAATATAAATTAGATGCTCTTTGTGAACCATGTCAGAAAGGGAAGTTTTCAAAACCTGCATTCAAGTCTAAAATTGTTATCTCTTCCTCTAGGCCTTTAGAACTTCTGCACATTGATCTTTTTGGCCCAGTCAAAACAGCATCAATCAGAGGCAAGAAATATGGATTGTTCATCGTAGACGACTATAGCAGATGGACTTGGGTAAAGTTATTAAAACACAAGGATGAGTCACATTCTATGTTCTTTTACTTTTGTAATCAGACCCAATCTGAAAAGGAATGCAAAATCATAAAAGTCAGAAGTGATCATGGTGGTGAATTTGAGAACAGATTCTTTGACATTTATTTCAGAGAAAATGGTATTGCCCTTGATTTCTCTTGTCCTATAACTCCACAGTAAAATGGAGTTGTAGAACGAAATAATAGGACTTTACAAGAAATGACCAGAACCATGATCAATGAGACTAATATGGCTAAGCATTTCTGGGCAGAAGCAATTAACACAGCTTGTTATATTCATAATAGAATCTCCATAAGACCTATTCTAAATAAGACTCCTTATGAATTGTGGAAGAACAGAAAGCCCAACATTTCATATTTCCATTCTTTTGGATGTATTTGTTATTTTCTGAATACTAAAGATCATCTGAACAAGTTTGATTTTAAAGCTCAGAAGTGTTTTCTACTTGGATATTCTGAACGCTCAAAAGGCTACAGAGTATACAATACTGAAACTCTGGTAGTTGAAGAATCAATCAATATCAGATTTGATGATAAGCTTGGCAATGAAAAGCCAAAGCAGTTTGAGAATTTTGCAGATATTGATATATCTAACTCAGATCATGAAGAACCCAAGAGTAAAGATGACGCAGAAGATCAAGTTGCAGCGTCTTTAGAGAATCTCAGAATATCTGAAGAGCCAACACTCAAAAGATCTTCTAGACTCAACTCTGTTCATCCAGAAGATGTTATCATTGGAAAGAAAGATGATCCCATCAGAACTAGAGCATTCCTGAAGAATAATGCAGAATGTCAATTTGGTCTAGTGTCTTTGATTGAGGCTACTTTTGTTAATCAAGCTCTGGAAGATGCTAACTGGATAATTGCTATGCAAGAAGAGTTAAATCAGTTTACAAGGAATGATGTTTGGAATTTGGTTCCAAGACCTAAAGGATTTAATATCATTGGAACAAAATGGGTTTTCAGAAACAAGCAGAGTGAGAAAGGTGAAGTCATCAGAAACAAAGTTAAACTGGTTGCTCAGGGCTATAGTCAGCAAGAAGGTATTGACTATACAGAAACCTTTGCACTAGTGGCCAGGTTAGAATCTATTCGCTTATTAATTTCTTTTGCCACTCAGAATTACATAACTCTATATCAGATGGATGTTAAGAGTGCCTTTTTAAATGCTTATATAGATGAAGAAGTTTATGTCCACCAACCTCCTGGTTTTGAAGACTCTAAGTCTCCAAATCATGTTTTTAAATTAAAGAAATCATTATACAGTTTGAAGCAAGCTCCCAGAGCTTGGTATGAAAGATTAAGTTCTTTCCTTCTGGATAATGGTTTCACAAGAGGAAAAGTAGACACAACTCTCTTCTGTAAAACCTTTAAAAAGGATATGCTAATTTGTCAAATTTATGTTGATGATATTATCTTTGGAACATCTAATGCTACACTTGGAAAGGAGTTTGCTAAGTCTATGCAGGCAGAATTTGAGATGAGCATGATGGGAGAACTAAAGTACTTCCTAGGCATTCAGATCAATCAAACTTCTGAAGGAACTTATGTTCATCAGACCAAGTATGTCAAAGAGCTTCTGAAGAAGTTCAATCTGGCTGAAAGCAAAGAAGCAAAGACTCCTGTCGCGGGCGAAAAACCGTTTTTGTTCCTCTTTTTTGTGGATGAGACACCTGATGCCTTCTTTGGGCTCGAGTGCTCAAAAAAAATGATTTTTCTTTGTACCGACCAAACTTTTTATTATTTCCAAAGGAGGAAAAGGAAAAAAGCTGCAATAACCTAAAAGTGGGGGAGAGATCTTTGGGTAAGAGGGTTGGTTATACGAAGGGAAGGTATTAGCACCCAACGTATCTATAGTACTCTATAGGTTTCTTTGTTATGTTTTATTCCATTCTTGTTGTGGTGGAGGTTCTTGTGAAAAAGGTGGGACCTAAGGTGTTTGTTTGATTATGCTCGCAAAGATCATCGCGATCCTCTGCATACATATCCCTTAGAGGGAATCAGAGCATCTGTAGCTCGGGGTCTACGGGTGCTAAGGTTTGAGTGGTTTTTGTGTTTTGTTTTGCTCGCCAAGGATCGACCTTGTGCCTACGTATTCTCAAAGGGATGTTGAGAAAGTCAGAGCAATCGTAGTTCCCACTTATGCTAGTGGAAGCAAAGAAAAATAGACAAATGTCGTCTAAATGCTAGATGTATCTAATCTATATCATCACATACATCTGTTTGATTTTGTTTGAAAATCTTTTCATTATAAGCCCGGGGCCATGCCACTTAGGGTGCTTAGAATGATAAAGATGTTTTTGTTGTTTAACCAGCCTTGTGGCAAAAGTTTCAATGAAGTCAGCCTTGTGACAAAAACTTTGATTAATCAGCCAGCCTTGTGGCAAAAGTTTCAATGAAGTCAGCCTTGTGACAAAAACTTTGATTAATCATCCAGTATGGTGGTAAAACAGTTTGATTGATTAGCCAGCCTTGTGGCAAAAAGAAGTTTGATTGATTGATTGATTGATTGTTTGTGATGATATATAAGAGATACTCCTAGCATAGAGATGAAAAATGTCTAATCTCCTAGGGTATTTGGTTTTGGATATTGGGGATGCCTATAAGAAGCCCGTGGGTCCTTGTACGAAGCCCAAGAGGAGGCTATCCGAGGGTCCTTGCATTGTAAGCCCAAGAGGAGGCTATGGGAGGGACAATCCGGGGTCCTTGCATTGTAAGCCCAAGAGGAGGCTATGGGAGGGTCACTCGTTTGTACAAAGCCCAAGGGGAGGCATGGTATAGTTGGTTTGAGCTCTTAGAGCGATTTCACCGGGAAACCATACTCTATGTCCTAACCTAAACTAGTGGAGATTCTTTGCACGAAGCCCAATAGGAGGCTATGGGGAACCTAGTGTTGTACTAAGTTGAACAAGCATATATATCACACATATGAACAAACATGAACAAGTATGAACAAACATGAACAAACATGAACAATTATATATATGACAAAGTGTGTGTATATAATGGAGTTTATGAAGGAAATATACCTGTAAGCATGATCCATTTGTATACACAGGGTTCGGGACTCACACTCGGGGAGAGGTCCATTTGAATTTATTCAACAGCTACGTAAGCAGGTATTTACAAAAGGGCTTGGGACTTATACCTACATGGAGGCCCATGGTATATTTTTGGGAAGATTTAAAGAAACCTTCATTTTTGGTTTGTTATTCAAAGTTGAAAAACACATTGATTGAGATAGGTACAAAAGGCGTACAATGAAATACCTAATTTCATGTACTGGAATGGGTATGTACAAAAAGGGGCTTGGGACTTATACCTACGTGGAGGCCCGTGTTTTATTTACAAAACATGGTTGACTGTTTATTTACAGACGCGTTGTTTGAAAAAACGGTTTGAAGATTTGTTTTGAAAGAGTTTTCTGTACAAAGAAAAACTGTATAAAGAAAGGGACTTATACTCTCTAATATTCGAGAGGCCCATGTTTTATTTTCATAAAACATGGTGGATGGTTTAAAAAAGAGTTGAAAGATTTGTTTGTTAAAAAAAAAAACTGTTTGGAAGTTTATTTGAAAAAAAAAAGTTTTCTGTTAAAACAAAAACTGTACAAAGAAAGACGAAAGGTACTTATACTCTCTAATATTCGAGAGGCCCCACATCGTTTTGAAAATCAATTGATCAATTAAAAAGATTTAATCAATAGTTTCCTTTGAAAATCAAAAAGAAATGGTTTACCGTTTTTGAAAAGAATCGTGATCGCTCGTTTTTAAAACGATTTGAATTTTGAAAGAAATCAATTTAATCGAGATAAACAAGAAGATTGTCTTCAAATAACATTTAGATGATTAGGGTTTGCTTCAAAAAATATTTACAAGTGATTAAATTTGAAAATCAAATGAAAAATAATATTTAAAAGTATTAAAATTACTTAAAAACAAGTCATTTTAAAACCAATTAAAAATGTATCAAATAAATATTTTTTGATGATTTTTTTTTTATATTCTTAAAATATATATATTAAATAAAGAGTGTAAAAAAAATGAAGAGAAAATAAATTAATTTGATTGGTTAATTAATGGGTTAAAGTTGTAAAGAAAATAGAGAAAAATAGTGTCAAAAAATTGGTTTTGTCTTCCAAAGGGCTTGAACCCACGCCCTTGTGCTTACTACTCAAAACATGAACCAAGCGAGCTGCGCGTGCAGCTTGTTATTCATACGCTTCCAAGGAATTATATTTTAAAACAAATATTTGAAATTTCCAAACCAAAAAACGCGCCAAGAACACAACCCTAACTGAATTTTGAATTTCTTCAAATCTGTGTTGTTTTGATCAGGTAAAGGGTCTATTCCACTTGGTTTTTCATGACGAACATGATGGTGGTCTTTAATTTCATTTATTTTCACTCTAAGGGGGTCAATTTTCGCATGAACATGAAGAACCCTAAAACTGAAATTCAATGTGAAATCGTGTATGTGCAAGTTATGATGCAATTGATTGAGGGTTAATGATCCTCATAGGTGCAGAAACAAGATGGCATGTTCATTTTTCATTTATGATGCATGTATGATGGAGTTTGAAGTTCATGAGCACTTACCTCAAAAACGGCCAAACTGGAAATTGAAATCGTGCCTGGAGGTGTTACAGATGCTTTGTATCAATCTGGATAGCTTCAATGGACCTTATGTGATGTGTTTGAATGCCTGGAATGAACTGGAACCCTCTTGATCACCTTGTGGTACCCGAACTGCAGTTTAGCTCAAGTGAGGATCAAGCTAGTTGATTTTGATGTTTCAGATCATGTATGATGGTTGGAACAGTTCATGTGAAGTATATGGAGTGTGTTTAGATGATTAACTTGGACAGATATGGCCTGGTATGAGAATTGATATGTTAAGGCTCATTTTATGCAAATATGGTGGTTGAAGAGTGATTCTGAGATTTAGGGTGATTTGGGGTGTATGGATGGATCAAACACATCCCATATGATGTTTGTGGTTTGTGGGAAGCATCACTTTGGTCAGAACTTGCAAGAGATGGAGGTTGAGTTTTCTACCTCACTTTGAAACACATGACTTGTAATTCAAGAAAGAAGAGAGAAAACCTATAATTGTGAGGTTTTGGTGTGAATTGAAGAGTGGAAATGACCTCTATTTATAGGCCAAGAGTTCTGAACTCAGACCTTTGCAAGTTGCTTCAAAGTTTGATGATTTGGCTTAAGGGATAGAAAGGAATCTTTTACATTAATGCAAAATGGTTAAAGTGACCAAACCATGGTTAAAACTCTAAGCTTCTTATCTCTTTCCATTCTGATCTCAAATCAGAAAAATATCATTCAATCATTGCTTCTATGCATCATTACTTGGATCATTTGGCAAATTGGTTCATAACTTTGCAAAAATGGCTTGAAATTTCAAGTGAAAAGTTCACTAATGGCAAAATTCAAAACCATAGCTACACTCCATATTTTTTCATGCTCTTGGACATTTTAGAAAGCTCATGTTGCATACTTCAAAACCCTAGTTGAAAGTTTCTTCAAACTCTTTAAGGAAATGGGTGAAAAAGATCCATGAACTTTGAGAAAAATGAGATTTCAAGTGAAGTTTTCAAAAAGTACCAACTTTGAAGCACCATATCTCTTAAATGGTTGATCTTATGGAAAAAATTTATATGTGTCAAAGTTGTTTATTGGATCAAAATCTACAACTTTCATGTTGGAAGTTTTTTTCAGTTTGTAGGTGAAATTTTGAGAAAATCCCTTTCAAAGTTTGGAAAAAACCATGAAAAACACTTAGAAAAATTTTCTAAGTATGAAAGTCAAACTTTGACTTTTTGATTCTTGATTGATTTTCTTGATTTTTTCTTGATCAAATGACTTCTCATATCATATATTGATGATTTAAAACTTCAAAAGTCATGGTTGACCAAAATTCCCCAAAAGTCAATGGTGATCTTGTACAGTTGACTTTTTCAGACGAATCGCGTTTCTGGAGATTTCAAATGAAACAGGCTATCCTCATCAAATGAATGGTATGAATGGATCACATTGAGGTATTAGAGGATATTGAGCCATGGTTTGAGTTGTGGCACCATGTCCTGATTAAAAAGTCAGTTGTTCAGTGAATTAGGTCAAAAAACCCTAATTGTCGACCTGATGAAATTGATGACTGTAGGTATTGAATTGAGATGCAATTTCCATGGGATATTGTCATAGGGATTATTTGAGGATGATTGAAACCTTTGATTGACTTCCTGGGGATTTTTAGGGTTTCCCAAATGTGATCCCTGATTTCAGTCCCTGATAGTTCAAAATCCTGATCTGAGAATTTGTCTGATCAATCTTTGTGTAGGAGATGTTATGAGCCAATGGATTAGGTCAAAATGATGCACTTGAGGTCTTGATATCATGTCCCAAGTCATTATGTCAAATCCTGAGCTAAAGTCAGGAGTATGCTGTCTTCAGTCAAAACCCTAATTCAGTCGATTCAGAGCTGTTGAGTTTGTTGAAATGAATCTCTGAGGACCAAATGTTGATTGTTGATGAAGATAGTTCTTTTGAGATGAAGGGAGAACAAAACCCTAATTGATTGTTACTTGTACTGATGAGTGATTTCCTGATTAAATCCTGCTGAGTCACAAGTAGCAAACACAAGCTATGCAGTTTGTTAGAGATGCAAATGATGCATATGCAGATGATATGAGGTGGTATCTTAGGTCAAAAATTGGGGTATGACAGATGCCCCTATTTAAGTTTCTTCAACCTGAGACATGAAGATTGAAAATCTTCGTTTTGAGAGGGTGGAAGAGACTTAAATATCAGAAGACGCAAATTTTGGACCTAAGATACCAAAATTGCGAATGATGCAAGGATATCTTTACCGAGGGATATCAAGAACTGACTCCGCTGAGGAAAAGAGATTGGGAAGGATGTCTCAATCCGTTTTAGGAAGAGAATCCGTTTTGTTCGGGAAAGCAAGTGTATGCTTCGCCTGGGAATGATAGCTTTGTAAGAAAAGCTTACCTATCGACATTACCGACTACCAGCATGGGGATAGACTTGTTTAATAATGCGAAGGTGAAAGGTATGAAACTGTGTTACCGACTACCAGCATGGTGATAGACTTGACAAGGTAAAAAGAGTTTCAAAGGTTTGGTTAATATTACCGACTATCAGCATTGTGATAGACATGTTAAATAATATAACCAGAACAAAGAGGTTACCGACTACCAGCCTCGTGATAGTGGTTCTGAAGACATGATCAATTATTCAGCCGAGTGATAAAATGATCTTGGAGACTTTGCTAGGGGAATTACTGGTTATTCAGCCTTGTGAACAGTAATAAGGCCCTGATTGTCAAATGGTCTTCAGGATTGATTTCCTTGAGAGGAAAAAGCTTTTGAAAGAGACATAAGCCGCTCAGATGATAAGGCTATTGCTTATTGTCTGTTTTTTTTTCACGACTCTATTTGAGGAATCGGAATTTGAATCTCTGGTAAAGACAAGGTTCTAACCATGAATGAATTGGAAAGAAACAGTCAATCAAGACTTTGTACCCATGAGGAATGAACTCAACTGGGGATTTTCTCCTTTGTTATGAGAGGAGAAACTAAAGCAACCTTCTTCCACGAGGAATGATCTCAGTGGGGAACTGGAGAAAGAATATGTTCTTTTCTGCTTATGGGTGGCGACCTACTTGGAGAGATGACACGCCCATATTTGTTTTTTTCTTTTTTTTCTTTTTCTTTTTTCGAGGATAGATATATCCTGAACAAGTGATTTTAAAGCAAACATTGAAAAAATGCAAGAATGCATAAATGATGCAAATATGTATGAATGATGAATGTCGTGAATGTCGCATGCATGCTAACAATACTGACAGACAGAGGAGTATATACTGGAGAGGGACCGACGCCGCAATACAACCAGATACTTGGAAAATGTTTTTCAACACGGTGATGAATGGTGTTGCGTGCTTTAAACTTCTCTGGGGAAGATGAGCATCTTTTCTCATTGAGATGAAAGAACCTCTTCACTGGAGATTGGAAAATCTTCGTCACTGGGGATAAAAGACCTTCTTTACTGGGGATAGAAGAGCTTTTCTTATCTTTGATTCATCCTATGGAGATAGCTGTTGATGTTCCTTCCGTTGTTCACAACTCAAAGGAAAATTTCGCTTTTATTTTGAAAAAGAAAAGTGAAGTAAATTCATTTAAAACTTATTTTTTCTTTTTTTTCAAAAACGAATAACACAATTAAAGCGTCATTTTGCAAGCTGAAAGAAATTAAAGATTGCAAACAAATGGGCACAAGGCTCAAATTTATTTAATAGGATGGAAATCAGCTAAAGGCGTGATTCCATGGAGTATTTACAAAAGTAGGAAATGGTAATTATGCGGAAAAGGCTACATTGAAAGCAATAACCACTATTCCCTCTAATAACTTTGAGTTCCAACTGTGCTTGTCGCTTCAGATTGGAGATGATTTGATTGAAGATCCTTTGATGAAGTACAGACTCTTCAGGTGACGAAGTATAGACTAATGCAGTTACTTTGTCATAAATCCCTAATTTTTGCCTAGATTGCCCTTTCAGGTTTTCAATCTACCAGGATGAATTTTTTCTGTTTATTGTCTCTAATTTTTGCCTGGACCGCCCTTTCGGGTTTTCAATCTACCAGGATGAATTTTTCTGTTTATTGTCTCTAATTTTTGCCTGGACCGCCCTTTCGGGTTTTCAGTCCACCGAGACGCTCATTTTTGCCTAAGTCGCCCTTTGCGGGTTTTCGACTTACCGAGCTGTTCTTTTGTATTTTTTAGACAAAGTATTTCTTGACTGCATCAGCATTCACAGGATGTGGGAGTTCATCACCATCCATGGTTGCAAGAGTCATGGCGCCGCCAGAAAATGTTCTTTTGACAACGTACGGGCCTTCGTAATTAGGAGACCATTTGCCCCTAGAATCTGGTTGAAAAGACAAGATCTTTTTAAGCACGAGGTCGCCTTCTTGAAATTCACGAGGTCGAACCTTTTTGTTGAAAGCTTGTTTCATCCTTGCTTGGTACAACTGTCCATGGCATAGAGCAGTCATACGTTTTTCTTCGATTAAGTTCAACTGATCGTATCTGCTTTGACACCATTCAGCCTCTGATAACTTAGTCTCCATGAGGACTCTCATTGATGGGATTTCAACTTCTACGGGGAGCACAGCTTCCATGCCGTATACTAGAGAAAAGGGAGTTGCCCCTGTTGAAGTACGCACTGAAGTACGGTACCCATGTAAAGCAAATGGCAGCATTTCATGCCAGTCTTTGTAAGTGACGACCATTTTCTGGACGATCTTCTTAATGTTCTTGTTGGCAGCTTCAACGGCGCCGTTCATTTTTGGTCTGTAAGGAGAAGAGTTATGATGCTCAATCTTGAATTCCTCACACAATTCTTTCATCATTTTGTTATTCAGGTTTGAACCATTATCAGTAATGATCTTGCTGGGAATACCATATCGGCAAATGATATTATTCTTGATAAACCTCACAACCACTTGTCTTGTAACGTTAGCGTAAGATGCTGCTTCTACCCATTTGGTGAAGTAATCAATTGCTACTAAGATGAAACGATGACCGTTTGAAGCTTTCGGTTCGATCATTCCAATCATGTCGATACCCCACATGGAGAAAGGCCATGGAGATGAGAGAACGTTGAGTAGAGTCGGTGGCACATGGATCTTATCTGCATAGATCTGGCACTTGTGACATCTCTTCACGTGTTTGTAACAATCAGATTCCATTGTCAACCAATAGTATCCTGCTCTTAAGATCTTTTTGGACATTGCATGCCCATTTGAATGAGTTCCAAAAGACCCTTCATGCACTTCATGCATTAACATGTCTGCTTCGTGTCTGTCCACGCATCTGAGCAAAACCATGTCGAAATTTCTTTTGTATAGCACATCTCCGTTCAGGAGGAAACTGCCAGAAAGTCTCCTTAGAGTTTTCTTATCTTTGTTTGATGCCCCAAGCGGGTACTCTTGAGTTTGAAGGAAGCGTTTGATGTCGTGGAACCACGGTTTATCATCGATGACTGCTTCAGTTGCAAACACATAGGCGGGCCTTTCAAGGCGCGTGATTCTTACTTTAGGCACATCATTCCAGTGATTGACTTTGAACATGGAAGATAGAGTAGCCAAGGCGTCTGCCATTCGATTCTGATCTCGAGGTATATGATGCAATTCAACCTTGTTGAAGAAAGTCAACAGACGTCTTGCATAATCTCTGTAAGGAATCAAGCCAGGGTGGTAAGTTTCCCACTTGTCTTTGATTTGGTTGATCACGAGGGCTGAATCTCCATATATGTCGAGGATCTTGATCCTTAAGTCAATGGCTTCTTCGAGACCCATGATACAAGCTTCATATTCTGCGATGTTGTTGGTGCAATCAAATAGCAATCTGGCGGAGAACGGGATATGAGTACCCTTGGGAGTAATGATGATTGCCCCAATTCCATTGCCAAAAGCGTTTACTGCTCCATCAAAAATTAGGCCCCATCTTGATCCAGGCTCAGGACCTTCTTCTGGTAAC